>NW_027395279.1:11820000-12090361 GCF_027580225.2 Misgurnus anguillicaudatus
GATAAAACACTGCTATGACCGCTTCACCCAACGGTTCTATTTAATATCACTGCGCCCTTAGCAACACCCTTAGCAACACATAAACATATAATGAGACAAAGTCTGAGAACAGTTTGTTGTTTTTATTTGAGCTTTCATGTTGTTATTCGCAGTCAGGGACTATTTTTTCTAGCGGAAGGAATGCTTTTATTGATTTAACTTCATGAAGGTTGCACTAATATTTTTTTTACTTTAATATTGTGTGGTAACAGTTTTATAAAAGCAATAAAGTACTCGAGGCAAGTGCTGTATCGTGAATAAGTAACGTCTGAAGGGGTTGCAGGCACTCCGCTTCGCGTTGTGCCTAACAACGCCCTTCAGCCGTTACTTATTCACGATACAGCACAGCCTCTCATACCTTATTGCTTACTTATAATAATTTCACATTATAGTTGACCCGACTGACCATTTAAAATATAAACCGGAACTGTACGGGTCCTGGGTCCTCTGTAAAGACCTCTAAAAAACTCATCAAGACATGGAAGCATGCAATATCTTGCTTCGCGCCACACCCTATTCAGTGAGAAACAGAGAGCGAACTCATCTGGAGAGACACGATATGCTCAAACGCAAAATGTGATGAACAACTGACGTCTTTCACACATTGGTTTATACAACAGAACTGAAACTAAAACCACAATGAGCTCAACTCCATTACAGTTTTTTACGATTGTTTACACACTAAAATGTAAATTTCCACACAGTTTGCAAAATTCTACTCCAATTAGCAAAACACCTCCACAGATTTGCACAACATTACACACAATGTTTGCTTCACCCTTTTTGCAAAACATTACACACAGTGATTTGTAAAACTCTACACACATTTTCACCTTATACACAGATATGGATTGTGAGGTTACTTCCTTGTCATTACAAAGCCCTGGATTGCCAATTACCACACTAATGAATGAATTGGATAGTCACATCCACCAAGCGTGGAAGCACATATGTGCTAATTTGAAAACCCAGCACTCAGGTGTGCTATAAAAGGCAACTTTAATAAAAATGGAAAGACTAGAAGAAGAAGGAAAAGAAGAAGAAGAAGAGAAAGAAATGTAATTGGACACAGGGCAGTCACCAATGTGCCAGGGCAGCAAGAGGGTAACATCAACCTTTGCGCTGCTATCACACAAAATGGGGTCCTCCACCACCATGCAAATATGGGATCCTATAATGCAATCTAGTACTTGCATTTCTTGACAGATTGCACAAGATTGTCACAGCATTAATCCAAGTGGAGCAGATGCTGTACATTGTCTCATTCCATTGGGCTGCTCTGGTCCACAATTGGTTCCATGAGCACCCTGAATTTGAAGTCTTATACCTTCCCCCATACTCCCCCTTCCTGAATCCAATAAAAGAGTTTTTTTCAGCATGGCCGTGGAAGGTATATGACCTGTGGCCCTATGACCGTGTGTGCCCCTCATTCAGGCCATGGAGGAGGCCTGTGATCATATCGAAGCAGCTTTTGTGCAGGGGTGGATTCATCACATGAGGCGATTCTTCCAACAGTGCCTTGCCAATGAAAACATGGCCTGTGATGTGGATGAAATCTTATGGCCTGATGCAGCCAGACGGAGAGATGATGAATAGTTACAGTATACTTGTTTCTTTTACAGAAGTTTTTCTTCAGAGTCAAAGTGTATGTACTTCATGCATTATTTTTTATTTCCCTACAGATGTTATTTGTTTAAATGATTTCATTGTTGTTTGATTACTGTAACTGATTATGGTAAGAAATACTGTAAGTGTTGAAATAAATGCTTGAATTATTCAGTTGCAGCATCAGTGTTGTGCAGTGCTTGTTAAGTTTATAGTAGGCATATTTGTGTACATTCTCCCATTATCTCAAACTAATCATGAATATTGTGGTGGGTTTGTCACAATTTTTTTTAATCTAAATGATCCCTTACATAACAATGTCTGGACAAAAATCTAGCACATGCTATTTCCTAAAATTATTTTTTTTACAAATGTGTTTTTTATTTATCACAGCAGTGTGAAACTGGCTGCAATAGTGTCTGATCATTGAGGACTGTGTTGGTTAAATGAAAACTAATAGCATTTTCACAAATATGTGTATGGGCCATTCTACCGAATTCGTGCAAATTGCTGTCCCGGAACCAAAAAACTAATTTAAAAAGCATTAATGTAGGAAAATGTTTGATAATAAAAAAATATAAGCAAATAGCAATCAAAACCCAAAGTAATATTTGAGGTAGCGTCAGGTTTTATATATAAAATATCATCATTTATATGGTGCTTTCAATTGAGAGGTGGTTGTCCCAAACCCCAAGGTCTGAATTTCACCATAGGAAAAAAAATGAAATATTTTTTTATTTTTTTATCATTGTTTTAAGAAGTATCATTTTAAATACTTTTGTTAATTAAAACCAAAAATATATTTATTGGATATTTTCAGTGAAAATCATGTAAAATCATGTAAAAAAAAAACACTGTCCCGCATTTTCACGTCACTACCGAAACATTCCATAGTTTGGTCAATAATATAATAATGCTTTAAGCCACTCCCCTCCATTTTGAACCAGAAACTTTGTCTGTGCCTCTCTTTCTTGTGGTGACATGGTGATTAGATCAGTCTCATGGTTTTGAAGTAAATGTGATCAAAAGTTTGGAAATCAGTGTGTGACATTTATGAATGTCACTACCGATCACACATTTTCAATGATTATTTCAGTTTTTTATTTTTTCTACTGGTCATTTAGGTTTTACTCATGCTTCAATGTCGAGAACTGTGCTAGCTAACTACGTACTGATTGGCATCTTAGCAGTAGGATCAAAGTTAGTTTAAATCATCACTACCGAAACAGTCACAACCGAAACATTTGTTGACGTTTCGGTTGTGACGTGATTTTTTCGGTAGTGACAAAATGACACTTATTTCTTTATTTTAATTAATAAATAAAAACTTTCAACTGCACATATATTCTTTTTCAGTACAAATAATTTGTCAGTCAATTTCTGTAATGTTGTACGTGATTTGACTAGGACTACAAACTAAGATAAAATGAACTAGGCCAGATTAATTTAATTAATTCATACAGTAGTAGCTTGACTCATTATTGATATAAATGAAGGCTATATGATGCTACCTCTGGTCTTTAGGAAAACTTTCTGCGCTAATTAAGCGGGACTTTGACTGATTGCTTTATATAATTGACATAACAGATAGCACTTATCAGTATCATTGTAAATTGACATGTCATTGTTAAGTGTAGACATGGCAGGCTCACACTAATAATGTAAATGTAAATATCTTTGGTTCATTTGTAGAGATAGCTACAGAGAGAGAGAGGAATCACCAACATGCATAGACGGAAAGATGAAAGTAGAGCGGACAGACTGAGAGAGCCTATTTTCTTGAGCCGATACTACTTTTGCTAACTCAGTTTACTTGTAAAATTTGGCATCATCGTGTCATTTTTATAAGTCTCAATTTAAAAAAGTAACATAAATTTAACTTAAAAAAGTATATTTCTGTCTGTAAATAATGCCGGAAAAACTCGGTGAACACAGCAGCCACAAATCGGCCAATGCCAATACACATAAAACTCGCAAAAATCGGCCGATATATCGGTCTATCACTAGTTCTTTTATATGAAAATTGATTCAACCTACCTCAAATAAAAAAAACTAATTAAGTTTAGACTGTATAATGCCAACCATTTTTGACAAACGAATTACTTTTTTTTACACAAAATATGGAAAATCCAATATGGTCGTCACTACCGAACATATGATGTCACGACCGAAACAAATAATGTTCTGGAAAAATAAAAGAGGTTTTGTTATCAGAAAAGATGACATAATTTTTTTATCATTGTTTTAAGAAGTATAATTTTAAATACTTTTGTTAATTAAAACCAAAAATATATTTATTGGATATTTTCAGTGAAAATCATGTAAAATCATGTAAAAAAAAACACTGTCCCGCATTTTCACGTCACTACTGAAACATTGCATAGTTTGGTCAATAATATAATAATGCTTTAAGCCACTCCCCTCCATTTTGAACCAGAAACTTTGTCTGTGCCTCTCTTTCTTGTGGTGAAATGGTGATGACAATTTAAACTAATGAATCCTTAAATTTGAAAACAATATCAGTGCATGTATGGCAATTACAGAGAAATATTGCTTTCAAAATGCATTTAATTTGATGAACCACTCTTATAGTTTTGTTAAAATAATATTTCTAATCAATATAACCATGACACTGTCTTTAAAAAAATGTAAAAAATATATTTAGAAGGTTAATGTAAAGAAAATCAGAATAGGCTATTAAAATTTTTTATATCAAATGTTGTTGTGTTTCGGTAGTGACAATTTCTGGGAGAGAGAAAACATTTCGAAACTGTATAAAAACATGCTAAGAAACTAAAGTGTCCAATCAGTAGATTAGTGTTCCTTAGATGTTCTACTATGTTTATGACTACAAAGCTTGCAGGAAAAAAACACACTTTTTTCAAGAAGTTTTGAAGTGTCAATTTGCACCAATTCGGTAGAATGGCCCGTATATGTTTTGACTGAAGTGTGTATGTTTTGACTGAAACGTGTCATTTTGCAAACAATCTAGGAATTACGCAAATTGAGTGTGGTGTTTGGATAACTGTGATTATATTTTGAAAAAAAGAACCCGGTTTTCAAAATTGCCTGTAAACAATTGAAAAAAAACTGTAAAGCACTAACACTGATGCACTAGCGTAGCCAGGATTCACAAAGTGGGTGGGCCCAGAGAAAATCAGGTGGGCCTTAACCCAAAATGCATCTGTTATCAAAATATACAAACACACAACTACACCAGCTTCAATATATCACCGTTTATTAAGAACAAAAGCCTGTATGGGCCCTATTTTAACAATCTAAGCGCAATGTGCAATAAACCAATAAGAGTCTCATCTCCTTTAAAAGCCAGTTGGTGGCGCCATCCCGATTCCATATTTTGGCAGAATTTGTAAATTAAAAAACTAAGCGGAGGAAGAAGACCACCAGTTTAAGATTGATATTAAAAAATTGAGTTGTTTGTATTTGTAATGAAATTGTTAGTTTTTGGTATTAAAACCTTTAAAAGTCGTTTTCTTTTTAGTCATGGAAGTAAAAATAGCAGGCTTTTCATTGCTGTAAATGTATTGAAAGCCCAGATGATGCAGTCTTGTCTCAAATAATATTTTACAAATATGCAAGAAAAGCTTTGTACTTTAAAAATACTTTAAATAGTAGCCTAATTTGTTGGTATTTGAAGAGTTTCGTTGCAAAAAGAGATAATTCCGCTTTTTTTCAGAAATCTCGTTTTTTGGTTGTGCATTCCAATTAATATCTATTCAACTGCAGTTGGTTTGTTTTGATTTAAACCTTCATAACTTAAAAAATACAGCTAAGTAGCACTATAAAACAAAATAATAACCTGATAACATAATAATAATTTGACAAAAATGTTAAAAACGTAGTTATATTGTTTTGCAACGAAATTCTTCATTTAAACTTTTTAAAGTCGTTTTCTTTCAGTCATGGAAGTAAAAATAGCAGGCTTTTAATTGTTGTAAATGTATGGAGAGCATGATCGGTGTAATCTCAAAGAATAATTTACAAATATGCAAGAAAAGGTTTGTACTTTAAAAAAAGTTTATTTGTAACGAACAGGATATCAATAATTTACAAACGTGCCGTTTCAGCACTAGAACAGCGCCGGGTGTTTTGAAATTTAAGCATAACATAAAAACGGTTCTCATCTCATCATATTCCAACATATTCACAGGTACAAAGTCATCATATATAATACATATGTGGGGTAGCATAATTTTTTTTTAAATAAATGCCATATTTGCATTTGTTTAAAGCAAAACATTTAATTACTTACCAGGCTACAGGTGAAGCAGCTTTATGCGCCTTCTAACGTCTCATACTCGGTCCTCATTAAGTCAAGACACTCAATAATAATGTTTTTAAACATTTTAACATTTTAATCCTTTGATTTTTTCATATTTTAAACGTTTGTGTGCTGCTGCGCATCCATGTGATAAGCAAATGCGCGTTGTCGTCCGTTGGCGCATATTACTAACGCGCTCATTAAATAACAAAAGCAATATTGCTCCATTGACTTAAGAGCAGGTTTTAGTTGGTCAGTGACATAGTCTATTTTATTTGCTTCAAAATAGCAACTCACCAACAATGCGCCTGATCACAACTCGTTTTCAGACCAGAAGGCTTATGGGCGTAAAAGTGGGCGCAAATGTTATCGGCAAAGACTTTTCTTTTTTTAGCTGCTGAATCAACACCTCATGTTCAGAATCCTCAACGGTAATGTTAAAGGGTGCACCATCAAGCTGTAATAAATGATTCTCAGCGAAGGTCTTCGTGACCTTCATTCTAAGACAATGAAGCAGCGCAGCTCTCATTATTCCATACGTGTCAGCCTTAAACCGGGTGTTCATTTCCATGATCTGGGGTGTAGGAGGGGCGAGGAGGCTGTTCAAAATGCGCTACTTATTGCACTACTATTTACAAAATTATTATAATAGCAAACAAGAGTTTATTTTTTTTATTTTATAGGTCAAGTATAGTGATAATTGCAACATAATTTACTCATTAGGATAACTAATAGGCTTTACTGGATAGGCAGGTGGGTGGGCTTAGCTGACAGGTGGGTGGGCCAAGGCCCACCCAGGCCCACCCATAGCTACGCGACTGCGCTGACGTGTGCTGCTATACCTGTGAATATAGACAACAGTGATGCTTGAAAAGACAATAATAACTATATCTAGCATTTGTGCTACAGATAAAAAGAAACCAGAGGTCAAGCTTGCTGAGGACTTTGAGGATGTTTAAAGTGCGTGTTGCAGGTTAACCACCACTGTCGATTAATGGGTACATAAATCACTCAAGATATGTGTATAATTTTTAAAATGTCTCAAAAATGGTCTTAAAGACCACTTTTTTTTACGTTTTTGGTATTAACGTTTTTTTTACGCAATTCTGTGATGACGTCATGTTGGGGAGAAGTGGAGAAAGACTCAGCCAGAGCCATAGAGATAGATGAGACATTTATTGCTGTTTAATACTTACGTATATAATTTGGAAATCATATATACATCGTAGGAAATATATAATGTGTTATACTGCAAAGTTACCTTGCTAATTATTATTTATGATATATGTGGAGATAAATAAAACTTCGCAAATCTGCTGATTTGATCCATTCATGTCCTGACCACCAGGCTAGAGATTTTTAAACATCCTTAATCCACACTTACTAGTCTATCAAATAATATCTCAAATATATTGTTTTGTGAAATAAAAGGATGCTTTGTTATATTGTTTATGCGATTATAACGAATCACACGATCATTTTATGCAGCAGCAGCAGCTGCAGCATACTCGGATCCGACCGCATACATACTGTAATAAACAGGCGTTCGGCGGCTTTTTACATCACGACAGGCTATGCCATTTGAGGAGGAACCGCTCATTGATCACCGTATTTTTATAAATCCTGTACATGTTTGGACCTTCCGAACAGGTTGAGCACTTTTATATACTTTGTTGAGCAGAGAGGCTGCACAGTTTGACCAGCGGGCTGCGGGAACCGGCCGCACATCACGCCGCCAGACGGTGTGCTAATTTAACTCGAAATGTATAACTATTATCAGATCAGCCCACCGGGAAAGTCCCGACTCTCCCGATTGCCATTCCGCTACTGGCTGTAAGAAAGTGAGTGCGTTTGGGTCGCTGGTACCCGCGAACAGACGTGACGTGCTTCACTCACCTTCAAGGATTAGAGACATGCTGCCAAAACCGTTTGTGCTGAAGATCGCATAAAGTTACACCCATTTCAGGCAGGATCATGGACCCCCTCAAGCCAGCATGCACGAGTATGTTAATTGTTTGTTTACTTTCTACATGAAGATATGCTAACGTTATGTTATCTGGCTGTCTGCCTATCTCTCTATACTAGCCTATCCATCTGTCTGTCTATCTGTCTGTCTGTCTATCTGTCTATCTATCTATCTATCTATCTATCTATCTATCTATCTATCTATCTATCTATCTATCTATCTATCTATCTATCTATCTATCTATCTATCTATCTATCTATCTATCTATCTATCTAAAATCTGCGCTATCAGAACTGTACTTTACTCGTCTTTCTATAGTCATTCTCAATGCTCTCAAGGCAGCTTTGGTAAATTCTCTCCCCAGCGTGACGTCATGCAGTGCGTTGTGGGGGAAAGGAGAATCATTGCACACCGCTGTACTTTTTCATACTTTTTCGGGTTTTGTGATACCCAACAACATAAAATACAATGGATAACAGTTTAAATGTTTAATATCAACAAGCAAATTGCACAAATTCGTTGAAAAATTTTACCTGCAAAACGCCCTTTAAGCATTACTGGGTTATACAGCAAGTTAAAAACCTCACAGACTTACTGAACATTTAAAGAGGAACCTGAGCTTCTGTGTATTTGGACACCAGAATAACTTAAGAGGCTTCTAAGTGTGATCTTTCCACTGCCAGCAAACAACCAGAACACCACCTAAACAGATCTAGTTAGTTTCATCCATCTAATGTTTAACAATATCACGCACCCAGGGTTGATTTAATGCTTATTAAATATTGCTAATACTTTATCATTTTAAATCAAAAGATGTAAACCAATATTTATCAAAAAGACAAAAATAATAGGAATTAAATGCATTTATTAAATATTATACCATGGGGCTGTTGAATGCTTTATTCTGATTTGTTGAGAAATGTTTTCCATAATTTCAGGTTATCCATCATTTCTTGACAAACGCACACCTAACCAGTCAAATGTCTTAAAATACCCATCAAAGCAATGTCTTAACAATGTCTGTGGTAACCGTGCAGAATAATTGACCTTGGGTGTGCATTATTTTCGAATAATTCACTGGCCCGTCATCAATTTTTCCTTACACATTAGTCTTCCATTGGTAAAAACTGCAGTAATACATTCAAATTAAAAGAAATAGAAATAAAACATCTTTTTTGATCCACCTCTTATAAAAAGTCCATAAAACAAACAGAGGTCAAAAACACTGCTAAACCATTCAAAACTAAGACAAGAAAACAACAGGGAAAAAAACTCAGACAGGAATAGGTTAAAGAGCAATTATGGTCTGATTCACAATTTCCTTTTGTTGTGTAAGTGTGTATTAATGCATGTTAATGATATGCAGAAGGTACAAACCCCAAAGTAAACAATGACACGAGATGTTGTTTCCAGTGTCAATCTCTTTTCTTGTACTGCAACAAAATCTTTAGTTGGTTGTGTGGTGAGGTAAAAAAATACTTTATGGTAGAAAATTCAAAAACGGGTACAGTCTTTCACACATTGGTTTATACCACAGAACTGAAAGTAAAACCACAATGAGCTAAACTCCATTAAAACACTAACACTGATATGTGCTGCTATACCTGTCATCAACATATAAACTGTGATGCTTGAGAAGACAATAATAACTATCTATCATTTGTGCCATAGAAAGATACCAGAGAACAAGTTTGTTAAAACTTCTTAACACGCACCGGCCCGGCGGCGGGCCCTAGGGGGCGTTTTTACGTGTTTTTGTACTTTGTTTAACATCAAATATTCAATCAACAATAATAAACTTTGCATTATTTGAAAGTTTAAACACTCCAAATTCATGTTCTGAGCTTATTTTTGCAATCAATACACTTGTGTGGAAAGGGTTAAATGAAATGCAGACGGAATGCATATAAAAATGGTTGTGGGTACTCACATATCTTGCCATATGGTTCTGATAATTTCTGACAATTCCCAAAAACTTCAACGTACATTGCAACGTAAGGGTCCACTCTTCAAAAAGCATCCCACGTTTTAATCCAAAACAATGAAAAATAGTAAGAAATCCAGCAATATCCTCCTTTGTTTACATCCGCGCGTCCGCTAAGTATGATCGATCATGTTTATTTTCTATCAAATATCGATTTTTATCAGTGAAAATCCATCTCTTCCTGCTTCGTTAGACTGTTCCGATAAATATCCTGCCCTATTTTTCTGTTTTGTCCAATCAGAAAAGGTTTGACAGCTCAAAATGCCATGGGATACCCGATTTGCCGAGCCAGATGTCCTTCAGCTCACCATAGGCTTTTGACTGGATTACGCCAAAACGAAGCCAGCCAATGCATAGCAAGCAAAGTTTGAAGGGCAGGGGTACTAACCAATCATGGAACGATTACAAGGATTCAACTTACGTCAGTAAAGTGTACTTCTGCGCAAATCTACAGAAGCGCATGGAGCGAAATGCCCACGCCCCCTCCGTGCGCGTTTGTTTGTTTGGGTAGCATAGCAGCCGGCTAGGCTCTCCGGAGCTTCTCCAAAGTTTAGATATAACATCTCCATTGTGGATCGTGGACTGCAGATGGCTTTTTTATGTTGAGAGTGTTTTGGAGAAGTTGATAAAGAGCACGATTGCGGAGCAAAAACGCAAGACTGGATATAAACGAAACCGCGTCGTCGAGGAGAGATGGACCGAACTATGAGCTCAGCTGCGCTCGCTTGGATAAAGTAAGTTTGGATTCTTTTGTTCATTATTTATTTTACGTTACATTTCCTGTTTCTTGTTAGCTGTTTTGATTATAAAGTAACATTGGAGATGACTAAGATGCGAGTTTTACATGGTTTCATTTTTCTATGACATGTTATATAAATGCATCATATTTATAGCTATATGAATCCAATGCACAGAATATAAAACTAAAAACTAGAAAATAAGATATGTGGTGGAAAATATGAGTATTACCAGCTGAGAAATATAGGTTATTTGGCAAACATAAGACATTTGTAATTATAAATAAATATATTCATGTAATGTGTGCGTGCAGGGCCTGAAGTTAACTTTTTTGACCACCTGCCACAGAGACTTTTTACCAGCCAGTTTTTTTTTTTTGCCTGAATAGTGAATTATAACGCTGTCTTTATTGTATGAATTAAATATGATTTTTTTTCAGAGCTACAAAAGTGAATTTCTCTTTGTCTTGGGTTGTTTGATTAACATTAATGACACAGACTTAAGTAGGTTAAGTGAGGTTACTGTCTCTTTAAGACCAGCACAGAATGGTTTTTGACTCTCTATACACTTAAGACATAAAGAAATGTTTTATTAGAAAATTAATACTGTTGAGATGTTTATATGTGCCCCGTCAAGAGCAGAATACGTTGTTTTTCATTACTATATTCGCAAAATGTATGTTAATGTACTACAGTAAGGCATAGTAGCGCAACTCTCTCTAAAGTTTACACATCAAGAGTTCTGATCCGTCACAGCAGCACTACACATCTGTGCAACTGCGATTGTACAGTAGCCTATGTCAGCATTCCATTCTCTTCCCATCTCACTAACAGTTTAATACTTACTCGCACATCCAAACGTAGTCAGAGAAGTGCCTCATCTTCTTTCCAATCGCATGAACGTTGCGAAACAGCAGTCGCATCCTCTCAATGAATCACTCAATTTGCATCGGTGATATGCGCAGGTTGATAAGAAATGAGCGGGTGCCGGTTACGAGTCATCCAAAAATATTTTAATGATATTCAGGCCGCGGTCAGTCGGTCGAGTTTAAAAACTATTTTGAACAATTGCAGGCGGGTTATAGACTATAGTGATGGGTCGTTCGCGAACGAGCCGGCTCTAAGAGCTGATTCTTTGTAGCGAACCAGCAGAGCCGAATCTTCAGACGCAGGCTTGGGTGGGGCCGTAAGAGGCCAGAAGAGCCGAATCTATGAAAAGAGCCGGACTGCCATCACTAAAATGTGGAGCCGGAGCTGGAGCCGAAAGAGCCGAATCTATGGAAAGAGCCGGACTGCCCATCACTTGCGGGTTAGTTGAAAATGTCGGTCGGGAGTGGGTTGTTCATACAATGACCCGCGCATCACTGATTCGCATTGGCTACCCGCCAATGTGGCTGGTAGATTGACAGGGTTACCCGCCAATTGCAAAATCCACCCGCATTTGGCGCGTGGTCGGGTGTTAATTTCATGCCCTGTGTGCGTGTGTGTATATGTATGTATTATGTTCATGTATATTACATAATAGTTTCTCATACAAATAGTTGTATGTCTCTAACTTTTGACTCAAACTAAAATCCTCTCTTGCTTTGTGTATGTGAAGTAACAGGTCTTCAGCTGACAAAGAGGAGGACTGGAATCTGGAGTGCATTCATGAGCGACCACATTCAAAATAGCAAGCATTTTGTTATAATGTGCAAATGTTTTTTTCTGAAATAGTTTTTTCTATGTGCT
Source organism: Misgurnus anguillicaudatus (assembly GCF_027580225.2). NCBI lineage: Eukaryota > Metazoa > Chordata > Actinopteri > Cypriniformes > Cobitidae > Misgurnus > Misgurnus anguillicaudatus. The sequence continues at coordinate 11,832,345 of NW_027395279.1, forward strand.
TTGGTGGGCAGAGAAGTTCTGAATTGATATACATCATGTAATATGTAGTCCTGACTCATTTTCTTTTTATAATCATGTCATTTTGTTATCATGTGTATATTTGGAGTTTCCAAGTGCACTTTTTCTGAAAGGGCGCCTGGACTTTTTTGAAATAAAAGCTCACAGAAACCAATTTTTTGGAGTATCATTCTCAAATTTGAATCACAGCATGGTCAGACATTCAGTTCACCTATATGGTGTCCCCAGGTGTCTTACATGACCATTTCATACCTTTTTTGCTAAGTGAATGTTATTTAAAGAAAAACGGAAGTCATTTAATGTATATTTTACCTTGTTTTACTCTGTTTCTTTACTACTCTGAGTTGTTATGACTATTAGGCAACAATATGTCAAGTGTCTAGTTTCAAACAAGACCAGAATTATGAATATAGACCATAGGGTTTAAGAGCTGCAGATGTTTTAGTTTGGAGTTGTCGTTTTTCAGAAAATGCTCAAAAATAGAAGTGCTGGCTAACAGGTTAAAGAGTGTGATGTTATGTTTCTAGGCATTTAGACTTGCTTACTGGATTATACAGTTAGTTAAAAACCTCACAGACTTACTGAACATTTAAAGCGGAACCTGAGCTTCTGTGTATTTGGACACCAGAATAACTTTGATCAGGGGTGTCAAACTCAAGGCCTGCAAGCCAAATCAGGTCCACGGCCTCATTTTATGTGGCCTGTGAGAGCTTACAAATTATTTTATTGTATCATAAATTAGATTTTTTGCAGTGAAACTAATTTTGCAGGTGCCATAACGAACATGTGTCCTGCCAAATCCTTTTTAATGAGTTATTGTGATTAATGAGTGATAATGTTAATGGTGATCACAGGAGAGAGAATTAACCCAGTCGTGCACGCGAGCAAACAAAGCACAGTCTCTCTCTCTCTTCCTCACTCAAATTCATCAAAACAAAACAGATCAAATGGTGAAAGGTCAGAAGATCAAAAGAAGACTTGTACACTTGAATACACACTGACATTATTTGTCCTGGGTTTCTTCTTTCAAAGCTAGGTATTAATTGAGCAGTGGCGGCTGGTGACTTCATTTTTTGAGGGCACATGATGCGAAGTTCGTCACAACATGTATGTAGCCCATCATGTGTGTGGTTTGTAATTTCAAAATGTGTGTTCTGCGCTTTGAGAGATCGTGTATGCATCACCAAGGCCGCCTTAATGCACGGGCTTACCTGGGCTGAAGCCCAGGGGCCTCCCAAGTTCAAGGGCCTCCCAAGTTTGCGTTCATGACGAGCTGAAAATGTCATATTGTTTTGTAACTTGTCGGGTTTTCTGTCAATCACTCTAATTGCACGTTACATGGCTGCTGATTGGTCCGTTGTAACTTAACGTCATGAAATAAAATGTCAGACGTAAAAAATTTTATTCCGCGTAATGTAATTAAGTGCGCGTTGTCAACTTGACATTCCTGCACGTTAGACTGAGTGTGACAGAGAAACGGGAAATAATACACCAACAAATGAAAGAGTAATTTCTGAAATTTCATAATAAGCACTAGTGAGGTGCAGGTCTCTCTCTCTTTTGTGCGCGCGCTCGCTCGTTCGCTCTCTCTGTGCTCGTTCAGCTGAGTCTCTGGCATGCAGAAGTCTCTCCCACCGTGCACAAGAAACTGTGCCGCTAAATTAAGAAAGGAGTTCCCGCACATAATGCTGTTAGTTGTTATAAAGTTTAAGTTTACTCGCGTTTATATCAGTGATGCGTGCGCAGCTGGAGCGATGTAGTTTGACGCGACGTCAGCTCACAGTACACACATCTATTGGTAGAAAGACGAGAAAGAGACGCAACGGTAAAGGTGCAAGTCAGTAAAGAGCGACAAAACCATCTCAAATGATCATCCCCTGATAGCACCATTATAATCTCATTATATAAAGATCTTATATACAGGTATGTTACCTGTCTGTCTTGTGCATATTCATACTTGGTCGTTTTACATGCTTATGTATGCATAAATACTAAATACAATGCATACTAAGGGCCCTATTTTAACGATCTGAAACGCAAGTCCGAAGCGCAAAGCGCAAGTGACTTTGTGGGCGGATCTTGGGCGCTGTTGCTATTTTCCCGGCGGGAGAAATAAGTCTTGCGCCGGGCGCAAATCAATAAGTGGTTGGTCTGAAGTAGGTTCATTATTCATAGGTGTGGTTTGGGCGTAACGTCAAATAAACCAATCAGAACGCTATCCAACATTCCCTTTAAACGCAAGGGCGCAAGTTCCATGGCGGGTTGCTATTATTATGACGGATTTGACAGGCGCACGCCAGGAGCGGTTCACAGGCGAGGAGACCCACGTTCTTGTAAGAGCAGTCAAAGACAGAGAAGTTGTTTTGTATGGGGATGGGAGAAACCCGCCCAAATCAGCGTCGGTTAAACAGGCGTGAGAGGAAATAGACGCAATTGTCTCATCAGCTGCGCCAAGCACTACAATGATGTCAGGAGACGGGGGGATCCCAAGCTTGCCAGCATAAATCGGGCACGCCGGGCACACAGGAGGACATCGCTGCGTCCACCCTCACTGCTGAAAGGGGTTGGGGGCTTTGAAATCGGACACAAGAAACGCAAGCAAGGTCCAACCCCAAAGTACACTTACAAATCAAGTTCACATACATGAAGGTTTCTTATGAAAACATTTTAATTATTATTTAGATAAAATAAACGTAATACAGCCACACAACAAACTTATGAAAATATTTTAATCGTTATTTGCATGATAATTGTTTAACGCTGCCACACAAAATAAATAAAAACTATCACCACAATGCTCACCACAATGATTTCCCTTATCTCATGTATTAATATTTTTTTATTGTAACAATTTATGATTTGCAAAAATAACTGTTGCATCTGTGTAGATTAGATAAGCAATGCGCGTTGTGCACGCTATACATCATGGTCAAGCATGCGCCCTTAAAATAGCATAATGAACCACGCGCAACGCGCCACTGACTTTAGACTAGTTTTTTTTTGGTTAGTAGCGCAATTGTTTTTTGAAACTGCAAAATAGCATAAGAGATGGTTTGCGCCGGAGCATGCCTCCTTTTTTGCGCTGAACCGCCCAGGGAGCGCAAGTTCATTCCCTAGTTTGCCGACGTGCGTCTGTGGAGGGAAAAACCCGCTGTGCGCCAGTGCAAAATACGAAATGATACATGCGTCACTGACAAAGTCAATTGCGCTGGGTGCAAGATAGGGCCCTAAATCTTCAGTAGCCTATAAAATAAATAACTGATTAAAGATTCTGTCTATAAAGACTTATCTTTTGTTATCATTAATGCATTTAACAAGATTCTGTCTATAAAGACTTATCTTTTGTTATCATTAATGCATTTAACAAGATTTTGTCTATAAAGACTTATCTTTTGTTATCATTAATGCATTTAACAAGATTTTGTCTATAAAGACTTATCTTTTGTTATCATTAATGCATTTTCACTTTAAAACTAACTTTAACTTATTATATTTTTAAAACTGTGGTGAGCATTTAGTTAGTGAGTGGCAATTTTCTGCAAATTATATTCCAAAACATTTTGGTTTTATTATCACCACATGTTGCTGTGTGTGGTTGTTAAATAAAGTGTCTTGTGTTTATGCTCAAGTGGGCTCAGTGATATGTTAATAACAATATTATGGTGTTTTCTGGCTCAAAGAGGGAAAACTCACTGTTGTATGTCTCGAAAGAAACTAATGCATTTTGTGATGTAGATTACCTAGATATTACACTTAAAAAAAGAGACTATAAATCGAGGGTAAGGGGGGCCTACAAAACATCTTAGCCCCGGGGCCTCACATTAGGTTAAGGCGGCCCTGTGCATCACATGTCATGCCAAAATAAGTGCCTGCTGCAGGGCGTCTAAAGGGTTTATGATTAAAGAGATGCACGCGTTTGCCAGATACTTGCATAATCTCATGCGTTATCAGAGTTTACTGCTAAGGAAGTGTCTAGCGTGTATTTTGGGAATGTGAGCGTCTCTTTTATCATAAATGGTTTTGACGCGTGTGCAGCAGGCACTTATTTTGACAAAACACGTGATGCACACAGGATCTCTCCACACGCAGGACACATAATTTGGAAAAGGGAACCACACACATGACAATCCGAACACTTATTTTGAATTAGCGCCCCTCGGATGAGCAGTCACGAGCAGTGTTGGGCAAGTTACTGAAAATTAGTAATTAGTTACAGTTACTAGTTACTTATTTTAAAAGTAACTGAATTACTCTACCAGTTACTGTATATCAAAAGTAATTAGTTACTTAGAAAAGTAACTTAAGTTACTTTTATGTCTGCTTTTTAAATGTAAATATGAACAGTACTGAACAGTCAAACAGTAAAATGATATGAATGGGCTATTTTACACGTAAGAATCTAATATATCACATACTGTAGGAGCCTATTTTGCTTTAGATTCAACTTTTGAATATTTTTGTTAGAAATTATCTTAATATGTAAACTTAGTTTATTTATGTATATCATTTATGTGACGAAGCAGACAGGTTAGGTTCCATTTGCAACTCTTTATTGATGTTAACACTCAGCAAACAGTAAGTAAACAATGGGCAAATCCAGATAATCATAAACGTGTACACAATCCAAGATCGGGGCAGGCAGATATCGTTCATATACGTTACTCAGTCCGAGATCGGGGCAGGCAGAAAGCAGTCGTAATCGATAAACAGTCCAAGGTCAGGGCAGGCGGCAATCAACAGTAATCCAAGAAACAGTCCAATTTAAACACCAGAAAGCAAACACGGGTAAACACAGGGAAACGCTTGGAAATGCTGCTAGGGGCAAACAAGACTTCGCAAAGTTAGAGTGGCAGAGTCCCAGGTTAAATAGACCCGCTGATACACTGCAGCTGGTGTGTAATCAGCGGGTCACAGTGCATTATGGGGAATGTAGTCAGTATGCGGGTGAATGGGAAGTACCGGGAGTGTTGGCGCTGACATCCGTCACAATTTAGACCATTTAGACAAATATTCTGCATGTTTACAAAATATATAATGTGTTAAAATTGTGTAGTGTCTCTTTTGGAGGCAATTGTGTCAACATGTCATATTTTCTAAAATAAATTATAATTTTTCTGATTTCATATTTATTTTAATAAGTTAGAAACGTCTCCGCTGTGTCCTCCCAGGTGAAAAAGTAGTACACTTCCATAGTGTACTTTAAGTGCTCTATTTTCGCACACTAATTTTGTACTTAATATACTAAAAATTCATATTTAGTACTTAAGATGTTCTTAAGATCATCTAAGTGTACTTCACTGTGCTATTTTGAGACACCATGAATATGAACTAAAATGTGCTAAAAATGTATTTAAAAAATGTATTTAGGTACCACTTGTAGTAAACTTGAACCCATCTTTGTATGAAAGTTGAGTTCAAGTTTAATACAAGTGTTAACTAAATACATTTTTTAATACAGAGATAGTGGGCCCTATTTTAACGATCTAAGCGCATTGTCTAAAGCGCAAAGCGCAACGTCTAAATGGGTGTGTCCGAATCCACTTTTGCTAATTTAACGACGGGAAAAATGGTTTGTGCGCCGAGCGCATGGTCGGAAAGGGTTGGTCGTATTGTAATGGGAGTATTTTGGGTGTAACGTGCAGTAAACCAATGAGAGTCTCAGCTTTCATCCCCTTTAAAAGCAAGTTGCGCTGGCGCTATGTCTAATCCCTATTTAGATGACGAACTTTGTAAACTGAAAAACTAAGCGGAGGAAGAAGATCCCCAGTTTAAGATTAATGTTAAATAATTGTGTTGTTTTCCACTTGTATTGAAATTGTTATTTTTTTTATTAAAACCTTTAAAACCCTTTTCTTTTAGTCATGGAAGTAAAAAAGCAGGCTTGTAATTGCTTTAAATGTATGGCTATCTAATATCATCAAAAATTATTTACAAGTATGTAAGATAAGGTTTGTTCTCTAAAAATACTTTATTTGTAACAAACAGGAGATAAAGAATTTACAAACGGCTCTCCTCACGTTTCAGCACTTTGGACAGCGTTTTTTTTAGCAAAGATTTTTTTTTAACCATTACTTAAAATGTTTCTCATCTCACCATATCCGCAGGTACAGAGTCATCATATACACTAAATCCGTGAGGTAGCATTAAAAAAAACATTTAAAAACAGATGCATTTGTTTAAAGCAAGCATTTATTTACTTACCAGGCTGCAGGTGAAGCCAAAGCAGCTCTTTGCGCCTTCTAACGTGTCATAATTACTCCTCATTTATGTCCAAGAGACTCAATAATAATCTTTTACATTCAATCCTTTAATCTTTCATATTTAAAAGCATTTTTATGCTGCTGCGCATTCATGTACTTTGTGATAAGCAAACCCGCGTTGTCCTCCCGTTTATAGGCGCACATTACTAATGCGCTCTTTAAATAACATAAAACACATTGCGCCATTGACTTTAGACTTTAGACCAGGTTTTTGTTGGTCAATGGCGTAGTCTATTTTAGTTGCCTCAAAATAGCAACGCGCCAACAATGCACCTGAACACGCCTCGTTTTCAGACCAGAACGCCCATGGGCGCAAAAGGGGGCGCAAATGCATTTGCTATTTAAACAACGCGGCGCTAAACGTGAAAATTAGGGTGGAAACTAGCGAAAGACACTTGCGTCGCGCATTGCGCTGCATTGCGCCGGGTGTAAGATAGACCCAGTATGTTAAAAGTGCATTTTAGTTCATATTCATTGTGTCTCAAAATAGCACAGTGAAGTACACTTAGATAATCTTAAAACATCTTAAGAAGTACTAAAGATTAATTTTTAGTATATTAAGTACAAAATTAGTGTGCGAAAATAAAGCACTTTCAGTACACTATGGAAGTGTACTACTTTTTCACCTGGGCTGCTGACAGGCGCGATGCGCGTGCAGCAGGTGAGGCAAATTATGGGTCCTCCGAAGGTTAGACTGTCTCATTTCAGTTCTCTTCGCGAACTTCTGAGCGCCTTGAAAGGCCGAGTGCTCACCTTTTATCGCATGCTTAGTAGGGTGCTGCCCTTGAATTGGAACACAGATTTTGAAGCTTGCCGCAGGGACTGCGTTCTTCGGTCATATATTGTTTGTTTTCTGTTGGATTTAAATGATACACAGGATTAAAGGAAGATATTTAATTAGAAAACGGAGTAGGCTATGTGGATTGTTTTGTCGGACGGACACAGAGCGAGTGGATTGTTTTGTCAGACGGACACAGAGCGAGTGGACTGTTTTGTCAGACGGACACAGAGCGAGTGGATTTGTTGAAAAGCGAGCTCACACATACTATGGAGTTTTAACACGGGTGTACACCGCAGTGTGAATATTTTAGTGGAAACAACAATCGCGGATCGTTCTCTTCCATGAAGCCGATGTAAACATCTAAGAATATGAACATTTCTCAGATTTATTACCTTTGTGGACTACAAATGCAAGTTAATGTCATACTGCGATTGCGGATGGATTATGACTTGCACACAATTTTTAAACAAAGGTATGTTGTCCCGTTTAGATTTTTCATGTTCATTCTAAATGCACTGTCAGCTATGATGAAGTGTAATGATTCATTGCGCCGCCAACCACGGTCCTGCGATGTCAGATATGTCTTGTCTATTTTTTACAAAATAGAGTAACGGGAGTAACGAACTCATTTAAATTTCAGTAATTGTAATTGCGTTACTTGATTTAAAAAAATACTTCGTTACATGCTTGTTACTGCTAAAAGTAGTGGAGTTACAGTAACGCGTTACACGAGCCGCCACTGTAATTGAGTTATTTCCAAAACCAGTAGTAGCCTAAATGCAGAGGTAATTGTGCAATATAGTAAAGAGCTGATACATTCATATAGTCTTCATCAAAAATGAACGGCCCTTTGAGAGAAGCGTAATGCGGATATTGCCCAGGATGAAATTTTGACACCCCTGACGTCTAGGTGTGATCTATGCAAACTGCCAGTCAACAAATAGTAACCACCTCAACAGTTCTAGTTAGTTAACTGTAATTTCTAATAGTTAGAGAGTTTGTAAAGACTTATAAAATTCTTGTGAAATAGTTTATACACTCTTAAAACGAATCTGTTAAAATAACACATCTTGTGTTGTCCTTAACTTAACACATCTCTGTGTTATTTTTGGAACACATCTTGTGTTGTTCCTTTTATTTATTTGAACACAAAATTAACACAAAATAACGCCTAATGTGTTAAATAGTTTAACACAAAACAATGTGTTAAAAATTAACACATACTTTCTTAGAGTGTACAAATATATATATAGGCAGCAAATTTAAGAAATCAGTATAATTAAAAATATAAAGAACTAGGCTTTAGTCATCTAGATTATAGTCAATGTTTAACTATAAGACTAAAGCTAAAAGAGGAAGTAGAAAGAAAACACACAGATGTGTATGACTATAAAGCTCTTGCCACAGTGTGAAGAAAAGCTCACACTAGATCAGGGTCGTCAAACTCATTTTAAGCTGACAGCCGGATGTTAAAAAGGTCACCATGTGAAGGCCTGATATTTTTTTTAAAGTTAATGTGCTGAAAACTGTTAAAATGCAATAAAGAAACTACAAATTAGTTAGAAAGAAGAAACACACAGCTCTGGGAAAACTACATTTCATTTCATAAGTCACACTTATGCTGCACATACTATACACACAAATGTACATCTGTAAAACCCCAATGACCTTAGGTTGAAGCCTTCATTTAACTTCCTTTGCATGAGACCTTAACAATAACATACCTAATTAATGCTAAAATCATTCATAAACCATTCACTTTTCCTTGGAATACATTTGTAATGAGAACAGAAAATGAAAGTGCTATAGGGCAGTGGCTCAACCAAAAAATGGCAGTAAGGGTACTCTTAATATGGTTTCAATAAAGTTTTATACATATGATGTGTTATAGATTACTACCATCAACTAAGAAAAGTGATTATAATGGAAAATATAATAACAAGAATTAAAGTGTGACAATCTGCTAAATATTTCATATGATTTACCCGCTGCCTTGATGGAGCTTTGAATCCATGTTTGCAATGTTGAACAGCATTTAGCAGCCTCACTTTCCTCTCTCTGTCTTTATTTTGTGAAGGCATTGTTATTTTTTATCTATAAAGTGTGCCAACAACAGCAAATTTTGTGTTATTTACATTAGATCTGATCAGGAACATGTGTGGCGTGAACCTGATAATGTAGTGTACACTGTGAGTTTATAAAAAATGTAGCTTAAATGCCTGAAAAGAAAAAACAATGCCAAGAAATGCCAAGTCTCACATGAAATCAGGGGAGGCTTGGACCCGGAAAGGGCATTGCTTACATCTTAACTTAACAAGTAGATTATATTTTGATAAATGCAAAAATCCTTGATATTCCATGACTTGGACAAAATATATCAAATTCACTGACTTTTAATGTCTGGAATAGACAATGTAGCTGATGAATGTGCGTCTAAAAACTGAGAGGGGTGATCACCTGAATGCCTTTCTCACAGCCAGAAAATACAGCTTTGGTACGTTGAGTCGGCAAGATTTTTTTATCAAATTTACTGAAACTGACACTATGCTCTGATAGAACAACATACATTAGACTGTTTAAGAAAAAAAAAAACACACTTCTACCTCCATCTAGAGCCTGTTATTTGGTTGGCAAAAATCTATCGCTCCTGGTTCATCTGGTCCAAAATCTGCCTGTCAATCACAGTTTCTGCACGCCACAGATCCCCCCTCACGCACAGGTGTGTTGGATGGAATGCAGTGTGATGGCGGAGAGAACATTCACTAACAAACTTCCGATTCCTCAGTTAACAACCAGAGCTAGGAGAATAACCAAGGAAAAGAAGGAAACAAAGATAGAAAGCGACCGTGCCCTTAATAAAAAAACTAGGATCATTATCGGACCGGCATTTGAAAGATACTGGTGCACATGCACTGAAGAGCTCGATGGGACATTACTCGGTGGTAGTGTGGGAGGGGCATGAAAATTGTAAACATTCAAAATCATCTCAATCTTCCAGAGTTGCCGACTGTAGCTTTACATTTTATCGTGTTATAAACAAACATCTCGGTAATACCCTGCTGAACAAAACAGCATTAAACTAGCATTGAACAGCTTGGGAATTATGCTGGTCTTGCTGGTATGACAAGCATGGAATGCTGGTGCTAATGCTGGTTTGGTGCTGGTGTAAGGGCAAAAATATGGCCCCATCCATCCGTTTGGCCCAACGACGGAATCCAAACGAAGGGTAATAGCGCGTTCGGTCTTTTCCGGCACTTGCAGGTGACGTTTTGGCATTTATGCAATTTTGTATTATTATCTGACTCCAAGATAATGTTAATATAAATCGGATTGATGATTACTTTTAACAGTTACAGAATTTGGGTGGATGTTTGGTTATTCTTGTTTAGCCCTACTTGTTATTGCATCCGTTCATTCGGCCACTCATGTCGCTTTGGACTCACGCACCGGCCGTTTATTAATATTTAATAATCATGCGGGCCCACGATCACAACCGAATCAGGCTTGGTCGCTGCTAGAGGTTAGACCATATGTTCAGAAGGCCGCTGTCATGGGCTTGCCAGATCTTTTGTATTAGACTCAGGTTTGAGTGTATCTGGCAAGACCATGGCAGTACTATGTTCTGTGTGGGAGCATGTGGAGGCATATTGTGGTGTGGCTTCCACATGTTCCCAGTGTTTTGTGGCTGTCATGGTCTTGCCTGACCCTGGTCATTATCCAGGTTGGATGTTAGAGGGCAAGGCTATGGCAGCATTGTGTTTATGTGGGAACACTATGTTTTCACATCATGTATGTGTGACACGTGTTCCCAGTGTCTTGTCACTTTTACCCTACTCCCTTATGTAGTCGTGTCTTACGTGATTAATTATGTTCACCTGTTCCCCATTGATGTGGTGTCTTTATTATGCCCTCGTGTTCTCTGTGTTGTGCGCGTGCGTTGTCTAATATTCAGTGTGCATGTTTCCAGTGTGTTCTGATACGATTCCTGTTTTGTTCCCGTGTTTTGGTTTGTGTTTTATCACAGTGTTAGTTTATCCTCTGTTTTACCCCCTTGTGGGTTTTTGTGTTTTGTATTAATAAATCATAGTTTATTTTTGTATTTCGTGTCTGCGTTTGGGTTCTCCTTTTGTTTTCACTTTTCGGTTATAACCGATCGTGACATAACGCATGCGACATACAGAACCCAGCAGACTAGCAACTATGCAATGTGCATCGGACCCAGAGTGGTGGAGATGGATTTCGGGTCAGACGCTTTCTGGTAGTGGTCCCTTTCCACCGCAGAAGGGGCTTCCCCTCAGAGACTATGCCCGGGCGGTGGAAAGTAGTAAGGGGTGTTACCCGGAGGTTCTCGCCAGTGCTTATCTGGTGGCCGGGATGAATGACCCATCGCCGATTCGGGAGCGAGGGGACTTACTTCATCTGCCTTATTGGGACTTGGTGGACTGTCTCGACCGCTGACAGAAATCGGCTAAGACGGTCAGATCCAGTTCACCTACATCCAGCCCGAGGGGCATTTTGACTGGAGCTATCAGACTGGGGAGGTCGACTCCCGTCTCCCCGGCGCCGGAGACCACGCCCGCACCAGAGATCCGTCCAGCACTCCCAGCCTCCAGACGGAGGAGGAAGAGGACGAAGGGAGCGTCGGAGCATCTGCTGCAACCGGCGCAACCTGAAATTCGTCAGCCGCCGGCGCAGCCGGAGTCCCGTCACCCGCCGGCGCAGCCGGAGTCACGTCACCCGCCGGCGCAGCCGGAGTCACGTCACCCGCCGGCATTTCAGCCGTGGAACTCTGGGACTCATTTTCATGACCGTGGACATTTTGTTCCCCCTGTTTTTGCCCCACCTCCCCTTCATCATGTATTGTTTTTGTTAAATCACCCCAATCCGTTTGTCACGTATGTTTGTTTACCCTTGTTGTTTGTGGTAATGTTGTCGTGGTTGTCTTCTGTTGTGCAGTCTTTCGTTCCTCGTGTTTAATGTTTTTGTTTGTTTTTGTTTGTGACGTCTTGTATCCGTCTTTGAAGATGGGGGTACTGTCATGGGCTTGCCAGATCTTTTGTATTAGACTCAGGTTTGAGTGTATCTGGCAAGACCATGGCAGTACTATGTTCTGTGTGGGAGCATGTGGAGGCATATTGTGGTGTGGCTTCCACATGTTCCCAGTGTTTTGTGGCTGTCATGGTCTTGCCTGACCCTGGTCATTATCCAGGTTGGATGTTAAAGGGCAAGGCTATGGCAGCATTGTGTTTATGTGGGAACACGTGTGTTTTCACATCATGTATGTGTGACACGTGTTCCCAGTGTCTTGTCACTTTTACCCTACTCCCTTATGTAGTCGTGTCTTACGTGATTAATTATGTTCACCTGTTCCCCATTGATGTGGTGTCTTTATTATGCCCTCGTGTTCTCTGTGTTGTGCGCGTGCGTTGTCTAATATTCAGTGTGCATGTTTCCAGTGTGTTCTGATACGATTCCTGTTTTGTTCCCGTGTTTTGGTTTGTGTTTTATCACAGTGTTAGTTTATCCTCTGTTTTACCCCCTCGTGGGTTTTTGTGTTTTGTATTAATAAATCATAGTTTATTTTTGTATTTCGTGTCTGCGTTTTGGTTCTCCTTTTGTTTTCACTTTTCGGTTATAACCGATCGTGACAGCCGTCTTTTATGCGTGCTCATCTCTGAACGTACTTTATTTAGTCCCCATAGAGGTGCAACTTAATTATTACAATATTTATTTCTAACCAGAGGCTCACGACCACTATCATAAAACAAACTGACCATCTTCTCCAATGATAGCTTTGTATAATCGTGTCATAATTTAATATGCAACTTAGATAGATTAATATTGAAATAATCAGAGGCTGAGGCTCATCTGATTTAGAGTGGTCAGACAACATTTACTTGTTACTCTATACAGGAAATTAGCCTCCACGCATCTAATTTAACTTAAACTAACGCCAAGTGCTAGTCGGATCTCCAAAATCCTCCGCTGATGTACTACTATGCCATCTAGTCTGGGATTTTGGTCCGTAATACTAGCCTGATTTTTCAGACATTGCGGTAACAAGGATACAACGTAATTTACTAATCATGTCAATAACTTTCGTAGCAACACATAATAATCCAAACACAATTTATTAACCAGGTAGGTAAAACATAATTCAGAAGCCAATTTACATTCCAATTCAAATACGAAATAAACAAAACCGTTGCATACCTGGTAAGGAGATGGAGATCTGGTTACAGATTCCTCAAAGTAAAATAAAAATACATGATGCTGTGCCAGGACAGCATCATGGGGGTGCATTTCTAGATATAGAAAGTCCCGTCTAAATCTTCTACACATGTCCTTAAATAACCAGAGAACAAAGCATATAGGAATTTGGTACTGATTGGTTGTTGTAAAACTAAGGGCTGTCCTTAATTTGTATACAGTGGGTGATTGGCTTATGCTTAGAATGGGAGTTGTCTATCAACATTGAATGAACTTTCACATATACTTTAACATTGAATTCTGTTGTTATATGAGTGAGACCATTGTTACCACTTGCAATGAGACATTTCAATAGAAAAGAGCTACCCTTGATTGTCAAACATCACATCTCCATACAAATGGTAAATCTGCAGACAGATAGATACTCTTGATTGTCAAACATCACATCTCCATACAAATGGTAGATGAGAGAATAAGAATACAAATGTATGACACCCTAAAGGTGTGTCTTGAAACCCAAATGTGTCGGAAATCCACTGTGAATCGTAGGGGGTTGCCTTCCTGGGCACTCACTTTGCCCCAATGCAGTGTCCTTTGGGGAGGTGCTATATTTATTCAGGAAATTATCTTACACTGGTATAGCTGATGCTAATGCTGGTTTGGTGCTGGTTTAGCTGGTGCTAATGCTGGTGCTGGTTTAGCTGGTGTTCAGTAGCAAACCAAAACACAACATATGCTGGTCTTGCTGCTATGTTGGCTTTTTAAGCAGGGTACAACCACATTGCTTCAGCAAGACAAGGGCTTTTTTGAGTTAGTTCTTAGCAAAAACCCATGTGTTCTTTCAAACATATGTGCTCATTCATGTGTAATTACTTCCACCTACTAATCAAAGTATTCTCGTGAGTGTTAAAATCTGCTATCTATCAGTGATGGAGTACTCGAGTCCTGGACTCGGACTCGAGTCCGACTCGAGTCACTATTCTTTGGACTCGAGTCCGACTCGAGAATCCATTCTCTGGACTTGTGACTCGACTTGAACTCGCGGATTGATGACTTGTACTTGGACTCGAGGATATATACAATCGGACTTGAGCATTCATCACTTTGTTTTTGACTAAATATGTTATAAAAAAAATATATAAGGTGTTACACTTTTCCTGTTTGCAAAAAATGACTCGTGACATAAGCAGGTTCAAGCTTACCACGCCCTTGTTACGATCTCACCACACACTTGGTACGAGCTTAGTTCGTCCCCTCTATCTCCGTTGGGATCTGCCCACTTTTCTTGCATTTTTCAAATATTGCCAGTGGGTGGAGTCAGGCTCTGACCAGGGGTATAGTTACGCTTTAAATTATCAACAGACGTTACTAGTCACTGTGCCAAGATCTTTAAAATACAGTGTCCTGTAAAATGCAGGTTTCTTTTTTTCGCTGAGTGTATTTCTGTAATACAGTGTTAAAGGATTAGTTCACACAAAAATGGAAATTTCCTAATCATGTACTCCTCCCACTGCCATCCAGGATCTTTTTTTCTTCAGTGGAAAATAAATAGTTTCAATGCCAACTCAGTTGTTTGTTCTTGTTTCCTCAAAAAAAAAAAAAAAATGCAGCATGATTAAACATGCAATTTGTACATTTTCTACGCTAGTTCTCAATCACAAGTTCACAACAATGGAAGTAAACACATGCTTTTGATGGCGTCATAAAGTTGCAAAGTGTGTTGCAAAGTGTATATGTCAAATCAGTAAATAAACTCCCTTTGCAATCGTGACAGTGGTGTCATTTTTGTTTAATGTAGAACCTCTTTAATACATTTTATCAGTTTTTTGAAGGTCCCAGAGTGAAGACATGTAGGCACTCTCAGACTGTATTGCTGGGACTTGAGACTCGACTCGGACTCGAACACTGGGGACTTGAGACTCGACTCGGACTCGAACTCTGGTAATGGTGACTCGACTTGGACTCGACTCAGACTCTTCTTTGGTGACTCGGACTTGGACTCGGACTCGAACACTGGGACTCGAGACTCGACTGGGACTCGACATTTGGTGACTCGACTACAACACTGCTATCTATAATACATACAGGCAAGTCACTCAACTGGCTGAATCCATGTTGTGCCTCCATCTTTGAGGGACATTCCTGAAAATCAAGCTTCACCTTTCGCGCTTTCAGACTATACTCACGCTGGCCGTTCTTAACTGAAGCCTCCTGAGAATGCATTTGTAGGCGGTAGGCATTCAGAATGTTAACAATTATAAAGCTGACAATTATTCTTAGTTAATCGTAAGTCGATGTAATATGCTTATGACTTGAGAATGTAATGCTCAGTTATCTTAAATAAACCAGGCTTGATGACGTATGCACTGCAGTCTCCATATGCGACCTGCGTAGGCAGAAAGCCTTCACATTCAACAACAGCCACACAAGGAGGAACCCGTGATCTCTGTATCTAGTCAACTCTGACAGCCTGGTGGAAAACAAATCAAATCACAAAATCTTCCCTAGAATTAAACAAGTTTACCTCACTCTGGCACAACCCAGAATTCATGATTCAGCATGGGCACAAAAAGGAATCACACATCTTCACCATGTATTTGAGAACCACCACTTCATGTCATTTGACACACTCGCACAGAAATTTGAGGTTGGAAAAGAACAAGTCCTTCAATATCAACAACTTAGACTTAGAATTAAGCACAAAAACAGACTTATCAAAAACACATTACAATCATCTCAACTTATAGAAGAACTTATAAAATGAATAACTTCAAAAAATGTACCTACCAGCTATATACAATGATTTCCAACCAAAACACAACAATAACACTCCCAACAACCAAGTGGGAAACCGACTTGGCCTTCTCTTCCAACCCTGAGAACTGGGAACAAATCTGTAGGAACACATTTTTCATGACCAATAACACAAACTTGCAGCTTATACAATATAAAGTCATTCACAGAACTCACACTCTAGGTAGCATAGATGACTATTTACACGCCATGTGGCAATTGCAACCAGTTCAATCATTTTGGGTTACAGTCACTGAGACACTATCCACCGTCCTGAGTCACAGAATCCCATTATCTCCAACACTCTGTCTCATTGGCGACTTTTCTGAAATACATATCCCGCAAAAATACAGGAATCCGTTACTCGTCTCTCTAGCTGTTGCTAAGAAAGTAGTTCTCCAAAACTGGAAATCAAAGAAATCTTGCAACATCAATTGAAACATTAATTTCAGAACACATTTCAATAGAGAAATACAATGCACACAGAATGAAGCAGATATCAGCCTTTGAAGACACATGGTCCCCATTTTTTTCATTTCTTAACACAAAAACATAGCTACAAGCCGTGTACATTACCAGTCACAAATCTCCCTCTTCTATTATGTAAGTTTATTTATTTTCTTTCATAGGCACACACTATTTATACTCATGCATAACATGTTTCTCAAACCCTTTTTAAACCCATTTCCCCTAAAATACCCTAACCGTGACTAATGAATGTGAACCTCAAGATCATTCTACTCAACCATCAATAATACGTTCTTGTGTCAACTGTATTGTCCCTCTGTAATCTGTCTGTTTTTTGCCTTATGTTATGTGTTACACTCTGTACGTGGTGCTTTAATCCCCCTCCCCTTATGTGCACTGTATAGACGGTTTCATCGGATGCACGTGCACTGACACGATACACATCTGGATCCGAACTTTACTTCCGGTTTCATTTTTTTAATGGTCTGACTAGTTGCTAAACTGATCTTTTGAACAAATGCCTCGTCAAAAATAACAAATGTTTTTGTTTCTTAGGTAATCTATGTGTTGTTGTTTTTTGCTTGTTATGTAAATAAACTACGTTTAAAGAACTTTGTTGTTATTTATTCTTAGTGGAATTTACCGGAAGTTAAGTGCGGACCACTACAGCCGCTTGTTTATGTTGTTACTGCTGTCTATATAAGTATATCTATTGTCTGTATTGTAAAAATAATTTACTTTATAAAAAAAGTTGTCCACCGAAGAGGGTTCGGGCCCCCCAAAAAAAGGAACCCGTGATCCAATGCTTTGATTTGAGGCAGATTTGAAAGCTTGTTGAAGACCTATTCTCGAGGACATTAAAACGAATGGGGGGGGGGGGCTAGAAAGTAATATTCAGTTGGTTGTCATATAAAATTATAAATAATAAAAACAAGTAAAGGCATTATAATAACCTACATATTATCTTTTAAAAGTTAAAATCTGTGTTATGTAAAAAGTAGTGGTGACCAACCCTGTTCCTGGAGATCTACTGTCCTGCAGAGTTCAGCTCCAACCCCAATCAAACACACTTAAACCTGGCAATCAATCATTTCAGGGCTACCTAAAAATTAGAGTCAGGTGTGTTGAAGCTGGGTTGGAACTAAAATATGCAGGAGGGCAGATCTCCAGGAAGAGGGTTGGTCACCCCTGATCTATAGAAAACAGAAAAGTAGAAGCAAAATAGAGCTACATAAGTATTGTGAGAGAGGGATTGAACCTGGTTCGCTGAATGCGCTCTTGAGAGCACTGACCTTCATTTCTAACGTTGTTCCAAGCTAAAATATGACAATAGATTTTAATTTAGTTGCTGCATGAAAGGATTTAATCCATAAGGACTTTCCAGCTATTTCATGGGTTTATTTATTACAGCAGTATTATAATTTTCAATCACAAATCACTGCTCTCTCTTTAAATTGATCGATTTGATCCACGCTCGACCTCTAGGGCTGCTTAGATCAAGAATAGCGAGCACATGCAATTATCTTGACTAGGGAAATCTGGATCAAATTAGTTAGATTGCGACCACTTTAGCCTCGCCTTATTTGTCATGCCCCACTTGTAATGTTCCTATTCCCTACCAGTGGGGCCCGCCCCACACTTTGAGAAACCCTGCTCTAGTCAATGCTGTGTTTAAACCACAGACTGTTAAAAAGATGGACGATGCCCGTTAACATAGCTGCCAGTGTCCTGATAAGGCCCAAACATCTTGGGTTTTAAGTTTGCACAGTAGCAACTTCGGGACCTGTCCTGCGCAGTAGTGAGCAGGAAGTAAAGCCGCAAAATCAAAGCCCTGCCCTCGCAGAATTGTACCTGAACGAGTTCATTGAACAAAAGTTCATGAACTCGCTCATATTTTGGGCGAACGTGAACGCGAACGTACTGTATTACTGCCTGATGAACGTTACTGTGAACTTGTTCATTCTGGGGCTTGTGAACGGCACGCTCTCTCAGTTTAACGTCGTTCAATAGGGTGCCAGATTTCTATAGAGTCTTCCAGGCGAAATCCCGACTAAAACACACTGTAAACAGGCCTTAATTGTGTAGCGGAAAAACTCCCAATCTGGCAACACCCGCGTTTTACGGCTGCATGCGTCACCAAAACAAAGAGCCGCATGGAGGTGACGCATTGGACGCTGCTGAAATCCCTGTCACGCCACTCACATGGTTTAACATTAAATAACATCATATTTATCCTAGACTGTTAACGATTACCATATGCTGCTAACGCATATTCTGGATCTTGAAATAGACTCTGACTAACCTCACGCTTTTTAACGTGCACGTGCAGTGTGCAATACCTGCGAGTTGTCCTACGCGATGCCTTGCAGCGCTTCTCGCCCGGAAAACCCCCTTGAAGCACCCAGCTAGCCTTTCAAGGTATGTGCAATCAAATACAAAAAATACAATTGAGATATTTTGGCTTCACTTTACAGGGCTTGTTTAAATCTTAACCTTTTTAATGAGGTTTAAACCTGCCATGCAGGCTGTTTCAAAAGCATCCAAGCTGTGTTTTAGTCATAACAAGCATCCTCAATTATCTTGTATCTTTATAGTGCCTGTGAACAGGAACAGAAAACTGGCATTTGGTCTCTTCTGAAGGATGTAGTGATCCCTTATGAAAATTAACCATGGTTTTACTACAGTAAAAACATGATTATTGTAGTAAAACCATGGTTTGGCTTATAGTAACCAAAACACCCAAAAACATGGCAACTACACTTTTACCACAAAAACATGGTTAATTTTCATAAGGGATATGGACAGGAATGTTATTTTGTATTTGAACTGTGCGGCTTGGCTGTGGCGTCTGTCAAAATAGCACCTATCTTTAGCAATGCAGCACAGAGATGTGATGATTTGTTTAATATAAGAGATTTATAAGAGTTATAACATAGGTAGCCTATGTCATCCATTCTATTCGTTTAGTTAAAAAAGTGTTTACTTTCACACGATGCACCTGTGTGCTCTAATGAGCGCTACCTGGAAAAACAGAGAAAGTGAGAGAAGAGATTCCAAAACAAAATATACATTACATTTTTGGTCTCACATGTTGTATTAAAAATAAAACAAAGCAAAAACAATACACAACATTTTGTTAATAACTCAGTTGGAGACTCAATAAGGATTCATTTTAATTTTTAAATGTTAGTTTAGATTACAAACTGACCTTTGGAAACCCAGTTTACAATACAACATGCAAAGAACATAGAAAATACACAATAGAAACAAACATACAGTATAATATGTATGTCTAACATGTAAACATATGTAAATATGTCACTTATATTTTATTTTAATGAAAAACTATATAAGGTCTGTATGCGCCCTCTTGAGGAAGACAATATATTGCACATTAATCTTCTGTATTTGTGGATTTAAGTGTGTAAATTCTTAGTGTGTATTTATGAATTTCAATGTGTGACGTTTTTGTGTGGATTTCAGTGTGTGAACTTTTGTGTGGATTTAAGTGTGTGAATTCTTTGTGTGTATTTGAGAATTTCAAGTTGTAACTTATTTGTGTGGATTTCAGTGTGTGAATTTTTGTGTGGATTTCAGTGTGTGAATTCTTTGTGTGTATTTGTTGATTTCGGTGTGAATCTCCTTTATGCATTCGGGAATTCTTGTGCGTGTCTGGGTATCTCCCACATACAATTGTGAATTACTGTGTCATGCATTTGGACTTATTGTGTGCATTTTTTAACTACGGTGCACAAGTGTGTACTTTTGTGTGGATTTGTGGGAGGTTTTGATACTGTTTTCACTCCATATTCTCCCCCTCCCCAAACCAAAACTTGCAAAAATGAGACATGTGCTGTGAGCTCAGAATACATAAAGACTATTTTCAAATAGTTTATTCATTGGCATGCCATAATACACTGAATAATATATTCTGGATTGTTGGTGAATAGCCACTATGTTCAGACAAGACTGGAATATTGGGGCGTAAGATGGTGGGTCCCTTTAAGGTTCCTGAGGGGGTCAAAATAACATATATAAGATATGTAGTACCTAAAAGATGTTTTTTCACCATGGGATATAAAAGGAATCATGTCTTCAGAAATAAATGTACTTTCATGGAGGCTAATACTCCATCCCATGCTGCAAAAAGCATCACTGACAATATGGGCATAAAATAAGAAACAAATCAAGGTGTGACAACCATCGTCCTCTGACCTTAGACCTATTAAGAGCCTGTGGAGCATCATTATAAGATCTGTGAGGTGGACAGCACTATAATTCAAAACATCAACTTAGGAATACAAGCATCTTCAATTGAAATAAAGATAAAACCTATACTTGTATATGTACAAGTTTAATGAATGGGAGAGTTAAAGTCATGTCAAAGATATGCTTATATATTATTATGTAACTTGTGTAAATACATAATTTATTTTACATTGTGTTTGTTTATTGGGGAAAATTATGTGTCCATGCAGCACAGTTGACGGATATCTCTTTTTGGATCATTATAATCCATTATATCATTATAAATTTGGTGCATTTTGCATAATTATTTAGAACAACACATTTTGGATATTTTTTAAAGTATCTTTTGACATATGTATTTCATTTAAATATAATATCATCTACACTGTCATATAACTGTTGAGGGTAGAATAAAATTTGTAACTTGTTGACTGTATTGGAAAAATAAACAAAAATGGCATGTGCGTAATAATTTGTAACACGGTATTATTTCTCGCTAGAAATGCCATCAAATTGTGTAAAAAGTGAAAATATAACTTTATTTACCCTAAAATTATGCTCCAGCGCTTCCTTGGCCTCCATATTATTTTTTTCAAACTCAACCAGGCTCAACCAATCACATTCTCCATGCCAACGCATAGAACTGTGGGAGAGGAAATGGAGGTATCTCAGGAGACAGGAAGTAAAGCAAACATTGGATTCGGACATGACTTTATTCTTTCCTGCCTTGGAATGCTGCCTTAAAGACAAGATTCTGTGTGCGTGCACGTAAGTGCTGAAGCGCGCTGCGACGCTTCAATAGCATTTAGCTTAGCCCCATTCATTCAATGGTACCATTTAGAGAAAAAGTTAGAAGTGACCAAACACATCAACGTTTTTCCTATTTAAGACGAGTAGTTATACGAGCAAGTTTGGTGGTACAAAATAAAACGTAGCGCTTTTCTAAGCGGATTTAAAAGAGGAGCTACATTTTATGGCGTAATAGCACTTTTGGGAGTACTTCGACTCGGCGCAGTAACACCCTCCCTCTCCCATTATGAGAGGGAGAAGGGGAGCGAACTTTTCAGGCGAGTCGAAGTACTCCCAAAAGTGCTATTACGCCATAAAATATAGTTCCTCTTTTAAATCCGCTTAGAAAAGCGCTACGTTTTATTTTGTACCACCAAACTTGCTCGTATAACTACTCGTCTTAAATAGGAAAAACGTTGATGTGTTTGGTCACTTCTAACTTTATCTCTAAATGGTACCATTGAATGAATGGGGCTAAGCTAAATGCTATCGAAGCGTCGCAGCGCGCTCCAGCACTTACGTGCACGCACACAGATGATAGAGGGATGTATCAACAATTCTTAGTTAAGGTAATAACATATTTTAATATTGAAAACGAGTAGACTATTCCTTTAACTAATTTTTATTAGCTTACATATTGCCTGTTTATTAGTGCTTATAAATGACATATTAATGCCTTGTTCTGTATGACCATATTGTACATTCCTTAACCCAATCCAATACCTAAACCTAACTGCTACAACAACTACCTGATTAGCTATAAATAAGCAGTAAGTAATGGAGGCAAAAGTTATAGTTAATAATCAATAAGTGTTATCCATACTAAAGTGTTACCGATTATCTTGTTTTTGCAATCGAAATGTATACAACAGTTCAACGGCACACGTTTTAAAAAAGAAAATTAGAAAACAACTACTGAGTTACTTAAAAATCCTCTTTGTTGGGGAACTACTTTCTTCCGCCACGGATTTGAAGGACATGTAACACTTTCGGCTGTTTTGAATCTCATAACTCCTCAATGGACGGAATTGCCGTTTCTTAATATAACAGTTGCTTGGTCACAAAGTGCAGTTGTAAAATTAGTTCAGTCGAATATATATATATTGTAAAAAAT
Source organism: Misgurnus anguillicaudatus (assembly GCF_027580225.2). NCBI lineage: Eukaryota > Metazoa > Chordata > Actinopteri > Cypriniformes > Cobitidae > Misgurnus > Misgurnus anguillicaudatus. The sequence goes on from NW_027395279.1 coordinate 11,855,026, forward strand.
CCAATGAATGAAATGATGGACGGGCAAAAATATATAAGTTAAACCAATTTTTTGTTTGAGCTAGTTGAGAAGACATATTATTTTAAGTCTAGATAAATCTGTGTTTAAAACATTGAATGAATGGTTATTTTCAAATCCAGTCAACATTCAGAATGGCTAGTGTTGACTGAACTAATTAAGACAAATCTGGTCAATATGGACTTATGACAGCTTTGTTTCCTGACAACAAAATGCTCATAATATTACTGTTATTTGGTCACAACATGTAATTGTAAGAGTGGTTCAGGCGTGAATGTATGTGCTTTAAGTTTAAATATGCGGTCAGTTAATAAAGGTAGCGTCTATTTAAAAATGTGCTCGGACACTTTCGGACGGAGATGCACTCCAGATGAGCACCAGAATATCACCGTCGCTCAAGCACTCACACCCCGCCCAGCGCAGCCTCGCCTCGGCAAGACCATCAGAAATCGACTGCTGGCTCTGATATCTTTGTGGCGTTTAAACGTGATTTAATTCATTTTAATTTCTCATACTTAACAATGAAAGGGTTATGTTTTAAATCATATTTTAGGATTGCACTTAATTGATATCGCTGTTGAGTGATGTTTCATATCTTTTACATTTGTTATAACCGGACTGCATGCGAATTTGAACTTCAGAGCTGAAGGAGCGGGTGGAGAAATAGTCCCAATATCATAACAATCTTAAATAAAACTTCTAAATATACCTGTGTGTGTACCCGTGTGTGCACGCGTGCGCGTGTGTGTATGTATGTATATGCTTGTGTTTTAAATTTAAAATGTCTTAACTCGTAAGGATGTGGATCACAGGTCATTTCATCTGAGATCAATCCGCACGTTTCAGCCAGAAGGACACAAGTCATCAGCCGTTTCCTCAAGTTCACGTAAGTGTTTGTAAAAAAAATTTAATTTTAGACTATATTAATTAGCAAAGACGCAAATACTCAACGTTTTTGTAAAGATATAAGTTATATAAAGGTGTGTTATGTTATGTGTCCGAGTTAAAGTGGAGGTATTTTAGTTAAGATAGCCTGGATATTGGTTTACCGGACAGGGTTTAGGTCTTAATTATAATTGGGACATTACAAACAAACCTTATAAAATACAATACTGGCGTGCATTTTGAGACAAAACAATAGCACTCATATGTTAAGAGATGTCAGTATTTTAGTCAGTGATAAGCCCTGTCCGAGAAAACCGCCCAATAGTGTTTAATTCAATTACGTGTGATGTCTGAGGGAAATTTGGCAATTTTAGGGAATTAAGTCTTTCACCGTCAAGCTTAATTATATTAAGCATGTATTTATGTATGTGTGTGTGTATTTATATTTCTCTGTTTATCAAACCAGAGCAGTGATGATGTGGAGAGGCAGACCAGAGGGATACATGGCGAAAGAAGTTCTCCTAAATGGCCCTGCAGATGTTCTGACTGACTTTGGAGTGCTTTTTGGACTGTTTTATGCCTTCTATTTAGAAAAGACTTAATTTTGTATGTTCAGTCTGTATGATAAGTGAATAAAGCTTTTATTATTATGTGACTTAAGTTAATTATTTTGTTAACAACACCAGCATAAATTATTTGATAAATAATTTAAAAAAGTTAATAAAATAAAATAATAAATATTAATAGAGTCTTTGCTGTAAATTTTTAAAGATTCAACTGTTTAAAACATTTTAGTTGAATGAACTATAAAGTTAGTTGAGCAAACATACTTTTTTATAATATACTGTATATATGTGTGTGTGTGTGTGTGTGTGTGTGTGTGTGTGTGTGTGTGTGTGTGTGTGTGTGTGTGTGTGTGTGTGTGTGTGTGTGTGTGTGTGTGTGTGTGTGTTATATCCAAATCTGCAGTTGATTAGTAAAGATAGTGCCTGTTTGAACGTATGCTTAGAAGGATTCGGACCCAAAGACCCAGACAAACCAGCGGACGTCAGTGTTCACTTACCCCACTGACCACAGTCCTCTCTGGGATACGTCTCTGACAGGGGTTCCCTGGCTCTGATGTACACCTATCTGTGTTTGATGATCAAAAACGAGATCAAACCAGCAGTATTTGGTGTCATTTAACTATTACTTGTTTTCTTATTCATATTTCGTGTCTTTTGTGTTGTTATTGTTTTGGCCGAGGTAAAAGTTAACAAAACTAAATGTATATACTGTTTTCCGTCTAATCTTGCGGTACGAGCACTCGCTTACTGGACTTAAATTTTTGACACTAAAACAGTTTTTAATAAGTGCCAGAGAGATGTTTTTTTACATGCTGCTTATAAATATTTCAGTGGCGATATCTCACAATGTGTTTTAATAGTCACGTCACGCAAAAACAAATGATCAAGTGTCCAGATGTAAAAGCTGCAATGCTTACCTGCAGTTCCATGGTGGTTTCGCATACTATTAATGGAAGGAGAGAGATCGCTTCAGAGAAAATTATTGTTTTCATAGCTTTATTCCAAGCGTATGTTACACATCCACATATCATTGTGTGACATCATTGCACTTAAGTTTACATCCAAGAGCGCTGATCTTCAACGGGATAATCACTTTTGATTGGGATTCACAGACTGATTCACGAGCTAGGGAACTTATTGAGACACACGGAGAGTGTTTAAAAACAGCGCGTCTGTGAGTGTCCGTGGAGCTTTTCCAGTCAGAGATGAGCAAATGACTCACACGCGTTTAAAGAAGCCCCACTCACTAATACTGAAATACGCAGTAGGTGGCAGAATGATACAACCGGTGAAGCGGTTACTGTTATGTTATCAGTGCAATATCGCACGCCTCTTAGCCAATCAGATTCGAGAACCAGAAAGAACTGTTGTATAAATACATTTAAAGTTGTACTTTGTTACAATTAATATGCAACTAAAATATATTAAGTACAAAATTAGTTAAAACAGCACTCTTTATGTAAACTAATCAATAACACACTTTAAGTATAGCTGGTCATTAGTGTGACTGCAAGTATACTGAAGTATATCAAAATTAAATATACATTTAGCATACTATTTAGCATACTACTAGCTATTACTGTATAGATTGTGTTCGACTTCAAGCTGCGCTGCATGAATGACATGCTGATGACATCAAAGTACCTCAAGGGTGAGTTGAGAAATCATCGGAAGAGTTTGTTTTCGAGCCGCTCTCGCGGCATTCCGATGTCATCCGCTTGTCGGTTTCTGTGTTATAGCATGAAGTCGAACACACGTGTAAATTATACCTATTAGTGATTTACCAATGTTCAGATATGCTCTACTAATAATATTAAAAATGATCTTTAATGAGCATCATTATAGCCTGTTGATTTCTGGTGTTTTTTCTGAATGCTAGGGTATGGCAACTGCCATACCTGCATTACACAAACGTTTTTATTTTATTATATTGTATTTAAAGAGTGCATGTCTTCCATTGGTAAAACTGTAGTAATACATTCAAATTAAAAGATAAAGAAATAAAACATCTTTTTTTGACCCACCTCCTATGACCTCATCACAGTCTACACAAGGACAAAAAGAATGATGATCCAAATGCAAACTTTATAAAAGAGTTATCCACAATCATAAGTAAGAAAAACATGCCGAGGTCAAAAACACTGCAAAGCCATCAAAAAACAAAGACATGGAAACAACAGAGGAAAACCACAAATGAGAACAGGAACTGGCTAGACTGCAGTATTAGCAATAATTAGAATATTTCAGATTTTTAGACCTCTTGATCACTGTTTAAACAAAGGTATTTATTCCCGTAATGCCGCTTTCGCTTTTCCAGGACATTTCAAAACACTAACATGAACACTTATTACATACATGGAGCTATGAAGCGAAAGATATACTGTATGTAAAATATAGACAAGCCTTATCAAAGTGAATGATGTCGTTCACACAGCCAAATAAATTTGACAGGTTTAAAGCCGTTGTGTCAATCACACATTCACTGAAAAAAGGACTCATTCAATTTACTCCATTTTTTTAAGGTAAGTACTTGCATCAATTTATTTAAGCTACATTTAATCAAAAAGTTTAGTAAAGTAAAATAAAAAAACGTTTGTTTAAATGTAGCTTAAATAAATTGATGGCAACCACTTACCTTAAAAAATTGAGTAAATTGAATTAATCATTTTTTTTTCAGAGTTATTGCGATGCCGTTTGAGACAGTTTCATGTATGTGTAATGGAGGCCAAAAGTGATGAATTTTTGTAAAAAGGCAGCTTGTGATTACAGCTAATCAACGATCATTTTTTAAAATGTACATGAGTCGTTGTATTTTTGTAATGAAGAAATTCATGAAAATGAGGCTTTTATGAAACACTGAATAAAAAATTGCCTATACCAAAAACAAAACACTCACAACTGGTAAATTGGGCTTAAATAGAAAGCTCTGAGTGATACTTAATGAAGAGCCATTTAGGAGCCGGCTCTTCTAATGAAGCCGAGCCAAAAGACCCCAATCTTTGAAAAGAGAAAAAGATGATCTGTCTCGGATTGCTTGATGGTGAATAAATCATGGGATACTTTTAATATTTGGCTGGAGTATCCCTTTAACATATTTACAGTCATGTTATCTTTAAACTTCTCAGATCAAGACATAATGATAATAATCAATCCAGACACTTCAGTACATGAGCTGAGCACAACTGTTATGACTGTAACTAACTAACTATCATATGAATATCACCTGTTAAACAATTAAACATCAAGTTAACATATAAAAAGATTATAAAAAGATAACTCTTATATTTTCATTCACGTTACAGTCGGTCTGAAATCCTTACACTGCTGATAATTAAAAAATCGTTTGCTATTAGAGAATCAAAGATTCGCACGATTTGACTCTGAAGCACATGAAGGTTTGTATTAATAATATTAAGCGTTCGTTAATGTATTGCCATCTTTTTATCCTCTTTTTCGTATTTTAAGTCAGATCCAGAAGCAACATCTGAAAAAAATAATGCAAATAATTAAATGAGTTTAAATCATTCAATAGTTCATTTTATTTTTAGAATGATGCTCACCAATGCTGTTTTCAATTTTAGTTATTATTTTAGTTGATCTCACCTTTATCTCCTCTCTGATTCACTTACATTGTCTACAATAAAGAATACGATTAAGAGTTTTATCCTCTTAGTATTTAGTTTTACTTTTCTTATTGTTACTAAACTGAAGCTGACATGTGAATAGGCACTACTCAGGCCAGCACTCCAAATGAGTATCACAAAATGATGTACCTATAGTCACGTAAATTTGTGAGTCTTAAGCGTGACACTGACATGGTTTTCCACCTTTTTGCGCGAACGTCACGCATTTCTGTTTACGTGTCACTGTCACGTATTTGTTACTCAACTGTTTTGTCCTATTTTCTCACCATTGTCGCTTCGGTTTAGGGTTAATTTACATAAAATGACATCATTACCCAAACCCAACTCTAACCCTAATGCCAGGCGACAATGGTTTAAAAATAAGAAATATAAAAAATAAATCACGAAGAAAGGTATAAACCAACACTTAAAGTGACATCCTAACGCAAACACCAAATTAAACCCTAAACCGAAGCATCAATGGTTTGAAAATAGGACAAAACAGTCGAGTAACAAATACATAACAGTGACACGTAAACAAAAATGCGCGACATGTTCACGCAAAAAGGGGGAAAACCGTGTCAGTGTCACGCTGAAGACTAACAAATTTACGTGACTATAGTTATGTAATTTTGTTATACAGGGTTGGGCACTTGGGAAGTCACTGCAAAAGGAAAATCATTTGACCCTTAAGAAACCATGTACTTTCATAAGTTAAACATTATTAAATGACATCACGTTGTTACCTGAGCTTTTGTCTTTATTATCTGTTGCACCAATGAGTCATAAATATCAGCATGTACTGTAGTGAAGGAATAAAATAATGAAATGTTTTGTCATGTTTCAACTATAAAAGCTTAATATCTTATGAAGAAAGTATTTATAGAAATATTGTTTAACATGTTTATATTGACTGTTAAATAAAGTTTAAAAGTTCATATGCCTATATATAAATGCATGTGATCATAATGAATAAAGACTGACCGAACTTCAGTGGAGTGTAAACATCTTCACTTTGTTTCCGATCTGATGTCAGGCTGATGTTCTGCCGTGAACTGACAGCTTTGGCAGACTTAGAGACTTTACCTACAAAAGTCAACACAGTCGTGCTTTAGGAATATTTAATTTACGTTTGACCAAAAAAAGATAAAACATTAAACTTAGACTTATGCTCTTAAATCAAGCCTTTGACAATAGGATTCTTTATTTACATTACAGAACTTTTTGCTTAATACTATGCTGTATTAAAGGTGAAGTATGTACATTTTGTGCCGGTATGTAAATATAGCAAAACCAAAAAATTGTGATTGTTAAACAGGTCTTCCAAAACACTTCAACATGACACTGCCATTGTCTTTACAAACAAAGTGAATGCTGCACATTGGTGGTGGTTATGAAAAATCCCCCTTTCTATAAAGTGCTTTGAGTGCTGCAGAAAATGTAAATATCAATGGAAAAAATTATAATTATTATTATTAAAAAACAGCAATTTATATTATAGACTGTTTCATGATTTTGTACACAACACTGGTTTAGAAGCACTTCCTGTTTCAGTTTATAGTTTTTTTGTTTTTAATTTCACATATTTAAATCCTAAAGATACATTAAAGGAACAGTATGTAGGATTGTGGCCAAACTGGTATTGCAATCACAAAACTTGTGGCTAAAACGGGTACTGCAATCATACAACTGGTGGCCAGTACACAAAATGACAACATAAAAATCAGTTGAGGGCTGCAACTCCACTTTTTAAATGACAATATCCTGGCCATACCACTGTTGTCAGTGATATAAGTATTTGAAATGAAAATGATTTCTTAATGTCTAGTGACATATCAGGGCCATTTTATGATTAATTGATATAAATTTCTTACATACTGTTCCTTTAACATTTTGATTTATTTTTTATTTGTTCTGTTTGGTTGTATTTTGTTTAACATGTTTATATTGACTGTTAAATAAAGTTAAACAGTTCAAATGCCTATAAATACATGTGATCATAATGAATAAAGACTGACCAAACTTCAGTGGAGTGTAACCTTCTTCACTTTGTTTCCGATCTGATGTCCGACTGATGCTCTGCTGTGGACTGACAGCTGAGGGAGACCAAGAGACTTTACCTACAGAAATCAAACACAGTCGTGCTTTAAGAATATTTACTTTTAAGTTTGACCAAAAAAGATAAAACATTAAACTGACGTTTGATTTAAGAGCATAAGACTTTGACAACAGAATTCTTTATTTACATTACAGAACTTTTTGCTTAATATTATGCTGTATTTAAGGTGAAGTATGTAAATTCTGTGCCTGTATGTAAATATAGCAACACCAAACAGGATCAAGAAAAATAGTGATTGTTTTAAACAGGTCTTCCAAAACACTTTAACATGACACTGCCATTTGCCATTGTCTTTACAAACAAGTGAATGCTGCACATTGGTGGTGGTTATGAAGAATCCCCCTTTATATAAAGTGCTCTGAGTGCTGCAGAAAATGTAAATATAAATGGAACAAATTATACAGTAATTATTATTATAAAAAAACACAATTTATTTTATAGAATGTTTCATGATTTTGTACACAACACTGGTTTAGAAGCACTTCCTGTTCCAGTTTATTAGTTTTTTGTTTGTTTTTAATTTCACATATTTAAATACTAAAGATACATATTTTGATTTATTTTTTATAAGTTCTGTTTGGTTGTATTTTGTTTAACATTTTTATATTTAATGTAAAATAAAGTTAAATAGTGCCTATAAATGCATGTGATCATAATGAATAAAGACTGACCAAACTTCATTGGAGTGTATCCATCTTCACTTTGTTTCTGATCTGATGTCCGACTGATGTTCTGCTGTGGACTGAAAGCTGAGGGAGACCGAGAGACTTTACCTACAAAAGTCAACATAGTCGTGCTTTAGGAATATTTACTTTTAAGTTTGACCAAAAAAGATGAAACATTAAACTGACGTTTGATTTAAGAGCATCATCTTTGACTATGGAAAGAAATCAGACTCAATATTATTAACAAATACATGCACAGTTATCTGTGAACTGGATGCATGTTACAAATGTATTTTACTATCCACGAACAAATGTCTTTAGATTTTAATATGTGAAATTCAGAATTTGAATGAACGTGTATTGATTTGTACAAATGTACAAATACACATGTTTTATTGTGTATTCAAATATCATAATTTGCGCGTGCAAAAAGGGAGATGTGCATTTGTGGATCAGATGACACGCGTGCATTAATCCCGCTCTGTTCATTTGTATATTGAGACTTTCATTTCGTCGTTTAAAGCATTTTATGAGCCAAATACAAACAACTATCAATGAATGAACTAAAAGGATGTCTTTGATTTTGTGTCTGCGAATTTTAATATTTACGTGAATGTGCATCGATTTGTACAAACAGAGACATATTTGTGAACTCAGTTGCCATATTTCGTATCATTATTTCACAATTTGTGCACGCAAAAAAGAGGATGCGCATTTGTGGATCAGGCGACGCGCGTGCATTAATCCTGTTCTGTTCATACGAGTTTTGAGACTTAAGTTGCGTGGTTTGCATTGAAAGATCCACGAGCACAGATGTGCTATGAAAACAGTCACCACTAGGTGTCAGTCTAACAGGGTTTCACACATGGCGGTGAATTCTGTTTTCTGTGTTTCCCTTTAGTCTGGTGTTTTTATAGCATTACGTTTATTATCTATATATATTAAATGTTTTAATGGCTTGGCTACTGAGATGTGTTTGTGTGTGCATGTATGTAATGTATCTTTATTGTCCTTTAATGGTAAGTCAATTATTTTTACAGTATAATTCACTTCATTTTAAAAAGTAATACTTTCATGTATTAAACTATACCATTTATTAAATATTTCATAATTTTCCTATTTTCTATTATTTCTTTTTACCTTATATATATATAGCCTACGTGTTTGCTCTACAATTATTGTGTTACATGCATAAAAATTAATATGCCCCAGCCTGTTTATATATAAATAACACTTCACATCATGGGTTTGTGCTATATTTATTAAGAATGTCCACATAATAATTATTAAAACAATTTTATTAAAACAGGTTATAAATAATACCAAAATAGAAAACTGGGGAAAGTATGAAATATTTAATAAACTGTATTATATAATACGTTAAATTGTTATTTTTTTTTGTATAAACCATTCAAATCTTTATAAATATATAAAAACATACCGTGATAAAAACGCTACACTAAAGGGAAGGGAACAGACTTTGACAGAACACCAGAAATCAGTTGCTTTGCTTAGGACCTATGCTGTTATCCCCAACGCCAAACAATGTATAATCTGATATAGGAGTCTAAATTTAATTAAGCTCCTAGATCAGATTATACGTTATTTAAGGTTATGTGAATAATAGCCTATATTTAAGCACTTATAGAGTATTGTATTAACAAAGTACTTATACACACTTTGAAGTGCTGAACTGCTGATCGGTTCATAAATTATGAACGAAAACATGATTTATAAACGTACATAATTAGTATGATATAAATTGTAAAAAGTCTGTTGCCTGTTGTTAAAAGCGCTCCTCAGGCTTCGTCTTTGGGTCGTCAGAGGGATTACTCGCCCGAATATTAACATTTACTAAATTTCCCATCGGCCCGTACCTGAGACTGATTGCGCGCATCGCCTGTTCTTCATTTGGTGGACTTTATTTATTTCATTTAGATCTTCATTTAGATCTCACCAAACCTGTTCGGTGCGAAGTCTTGCTTTGCCATACGTTGCTGAGCGTTTCTTTGCCTATCTTTACTTGGATTTATATATCCCGACTGTTTATTGGATTAGTATAATCTAATAAAAATGTAATGTACTGTCACCCAGATCAGGAAAGGCAGTAAGGATCCTGATCTGAGTGACAGTACATTACACACACGGTAACGTTTTTTTATTAAGCTCCTAAATCAAATTACTGATTAAATTACAAATAATGTCACTGAACTAGTTTTGTAGCGGTGTCGGACTTTCCCTTGCGGTGATTTTGCGTGGCGCTGTATGCAATTTTACGGCCTTTATTTACTAAAAATATAATTTAAATCCAGAACAACGAGGTACACTAGAAGTTGGGTGCTATGCCTTAACCCTTATGAGAAGAAACATCATCAACACAAGCTACTACAGCTACATTTAAACAAAAATACATAAATAAATTAAAGAACATGGTTTAGGCTTGTTAAGTGCAAATTTTCAGAGCATCGGTATACAGAACACTGCGCTGTAAATGTACAAAACGAATGCAATACACAAGCACTGTATATTAAATTAGGCCATTTTCAATAATATATTAGTATTCTCATGAAATGCGTACAAATAACACGCAGTTTGATTATCGTGCAATACATAGGCTACATAAAATTACAATTTTGAGTGAATATGTTACGCAAGTCCTTCCTGTTCCCTTATGGCTCATCTATTCGTGTTTTTTAATAATTGGTTTCTCATTTGTTTTTTACCATTGTCTCTTGGGTTTGGGGTTAGAGTAAGTTTTTGTAAAATAAAATGATATCCAAACCCAATCGGCAATGGTTTAAAAAACAGACAAAAAAACAACGACACCAAACGATGCGTCATTTAAGTGAACGGGAAGGACTAGCATATGCACGCAAAATGGAATTTAGCGTAGGCTATGTATTGCACGATAATCACACTGATTGCTATTCATACGCATTTGATGATAATAGGTTGATTAGATAAATTAATGTTTATCTATAAAGTATGAAAACGAATGAATCAGTATTTTGGCTAAATTAAGATGGATCATTTCAAGATCATTTTCAGTCATTTAGATTTTGTCATCATTTCAGAACAAGCTTATTCTATCTATAACAACTTACATTATATCATGTGTGTTTCCTGAATATATGTTGAAATATATGCAAGTAAAAAAGTACAAAATAAAATCGTTCAGCTCATGGGGAGTGAACAAAAAGACGTTAAAGTCTCTCCGCAAGGACGTGCTGAAACTGTCGAGTCGACAGATGATCATCATGCTTAAAATGTTTCACCCAGAAATTAATAATGAAAACTTGAATATCTAAATGCCCAGGTAAGAGTCAAGTGTTCAGTCAGTTCACAACAAAGAAAAAAGCCAACGACATTGGCTGCAGCTTCCTCATCCACGGGCGGATGTTGCAGATACACAAAGAAAAAACTATAAAGGTTTAAATGCTGGTAAAAAACGTCAATTATATTATGGCATTTTATATTTGTGTTGATCAGTTAAAGTTATTTTAATCTTTAATACTGCATCTGCAGACAATCTGCAGACGACGCTATCATTCTATTATCTCAGTTTCACTTTCTCACGCATTCACTGTAGCCAGGCCCGGATTAACACAGTGAAGTGCCCCCCCCAATATATTTTATTTATTTATTTATTATTTTAAACTAGTCATTCAGGGCTCCAGACTACCGTTTTTGTTATTAGGAGCAATGTAGCCCCTGAATGAAAATTTTAGGAGCGCTAGCAGAAAATTTAGGGCACACCTTAAATAAGCCTACAATGCAATATTTTGACATTTTCCCAAAATAACTGCATTACTGAAAAATACTAAATAGACTTAACTATGCAGTTGCTGCACATGTCATCATTATGCACAATTAATGAAACTTTCAGAATAGGAAGTTATGAATCAAAGATTCATACAACCCCCTTAACTAGGCTTAAATAGGCTACAATAAGTTATATCTAGATAGCATACTTTAATGAGATGAGTGGCAGGGCAGCAGTTTACATGCTTGTATCCTTTACACGTTTCTCATCTTTTATCTAGTTTTCCTTGGGCACTGATGTAGACCTTTATTCTCGTCTATAATGTTTTTAGTGTTAATGTAGGCTAAAAGTTGTCTGGCTCTCTTTATCTCTCATCGCTGTAATGTTTAACCGGCGCGGTTCTGAGTGCGATGTGTTAACTTTACCAGGGCTGCGTAGATCCATCGGTAAAATCAACCGAGCGCATGGTGACATAAAACGATATACGCGATTACGCGTCATGCAATTGAGCGGTTAAAACCCGATCGTGCATTCCGTAGTGCCCGCACATGCTCGAGTACTTGTAAAAACGTTTTGGCCGCAGTCTGGAGACCTTGGTGACCCCCTATTGCCTGGGGCACTCGCCCAATATTGACAATCCAGCCCTGGCTGTAGCCTGTGATTTAACGAAATGACCTCTTACCAATTTATTTGGCCTTCATTATACATGTATGATGTGAAAAACAAGAAGGTCATAGCTAGTTTCATTAATTCAATGTAAAAAGCGCCGTGGTTGCATTCATGCGGTTGGCTTGTCAGTGCGGTAATACAGGATTGCGTTAATTAGTAGGTCCAAAGCAACTGATTTCAGGTGTTCTGTCAAAGTCTGTTCCCTTCCCTTTAGTGTAGCGTTTTTATCACGGTATGTTTTTATATATTTATAAAGACTAAAGATTTGAATGGTTTATACTAAAAAAAAAAACCCAATAATTTAATGTATTCTATAATACAGTTTATTAAATATTTCATACTTTCCCCAGTTTTCTATTGTGGTATTTTTATAACCTGTTTTAATAAAATTGTTTTAATTATTATGTGGACATTCTTAATAAATACATAAATATAGCACAAACCCATGATGTGAAGTGTTATTTATATATAAACAGGCTGGGGCATATTAATTTGTATGCATGTAACAAAATAATTGTAGAACAAACTCGTAGGCTATATATATAAGGTAAAAAGAAATAATAGAAAATAGGTAAATTATGAAATATTTTAATAATGGTATAGTTTAATACATGAAAGTATTACTGTTTAAAATGTTTTAAATTGTAAAAATAATTGACTTACCATTAAAGGACAATAAAGATACATTACATACATGCACACAAACACATCTCAGTAGCCAAGCCATTAAAACATTTAATATATATAGATAATAAACGTAATGCTATAAAAACACCAGACTAAAGGGAAACACAGAAAACAGAATTCACCGCCATGTGTGAAACTCCGTTAGACTGACACCTAGTGTTGACTCTTTTCATAGCACATCTGTGCTCGTGGATCTTTCAATGCAAACCACGCAACTTAAGTCTCAAAACTCGTATGAACAGAACAAGATTAATGCACGCGCGTCGCTTGATCCACAAATGCGCATCCTCTTTTTTGCGTGCACAAATTGTGAAATAATGATACGAAATATGCCAACTGAATTCACAAATATGTCTCTGTGCATCGATTTGTACAAACATTCACGTAAATATTAAAATTCGCAGACACAAAATCAAAGACATATTTTAGTTCATTCATTGATAGTTGTTTGTATTTGGCTCATAAAATGCTTTAAACAGCGAAATGAAAGTCTCAATATACAAATGAACAGAACGGGATTAATGCACGCGTGTCACCTGATCCACAAATGAACATCTCCCTTTTTGCACGCGCGAATTATGATATTTGAATACACAATAAAACATGTGTATTTGTACATTTGTACAAATCGATACACGTTCATTCAAATTCTGAATTTCACATATTCAAATCTAAAGACATTTGTTCGTGGATAGTAAATACATTTGTAACATGCATCCAGTTCACAGATAACTGTGCATGTATTTGTTAATAATATTGAGTCTGATTTCTTTCCATATTTGACAACAGGATTCTTTATTTACAGTACAAGAGACAGAAATTTTTGCTTAATGCTATGCTGTATTAAGGGGGGGGGGGGTCAATGGTATTTCAAGCATTCAGACTTATTAACACAGTTATAGAGTTGTTTCCTCATGCTAAACATAGGCAAAGTGTCAAAACAGAAGTTAGACGTGTTACAGAGTATTTCTGTGCCGAATGCACTTCGCCAGGGTTCGTACAAGTTTTGGAAAGTTTTTTTCGATTACAGGTCCAGCTGACGTTTCAGGAGTTTTCTATACGTATCACTTCTTTATATGGGCACTTCCCCCGGAAAACCCCGCCCACTCGTCAATCAGCGGGAGACGCTAGAACTTACAAACATTCACATCACGTGACAGCTTTGTTTAACTTCAAAACTCAACAATGGCACGAATGAAGAAGTCTGTTTTTGGATGTAAGGAGAAGAAAGTCAGCCTTATGAAAATAATGGATATAGTTTATTATCCGGATTAGCAGCGGAGTTTTGCGTGTGTGTTTGATGCGCTGGATTTTCCCAACCGGGTAATACGTTGCATGCGGTAAGAAAGACTTCTGTCTTATGCTGTAAATATGCGCGTGCATATTATATAAATGACACGAACATGTAGTGAATCATTAGTTAAAACAGTGTTGTATAGTGTTGCATGACTCATACTCGCTCCTCCCGCGGTATAACTCCTCCTTCTTCAATTTTTCGTAGGTTATCGGAAAGATTCGGTAAAGCTAATTTTTCTTTTATAAATCTGATTAAACTAAAGACTCTTCGGAGATATAAAGGATGTCATACTATTCTATAGGTACTCCAGATTAACATCAGAAATTCAGAAACAGCGTGTGTTACGTGAGCTTTAAAGGTGAAGTATGTAAATTTTGTGCCTGTATGTAAATATGGTGTTCCCAAACCTTTCCCTGCAGGAGGTCTCATGATGACCGCTGCTGTTATAATCTTTATTTTCGCAAGTAAATTCCTTTTTTGTTTTAACATTCAAACAGACTCGGTTCTCCCCCACACTCGCTCTATGCACATTGCATATATTATTCCAGAAGTAATATGATTTGTTCTCTGTAAATAAATATACATGATCTCTTTCACTGGGAAATTGTAGCGCAGTTAAAGTGAATTGTATTAATTATTTGCGGACATTTTTGAATATGGTCACTTGTGGAATAAAAACTGCACGACGATAAAAGGTAAGACTTGTTTTTGTATTTAGCTCTGTTTTACTAAGTTTTATTTAGTGTTATAGTCTTAGTTGGTTAACTACGGTGTTTTATCACATCATTTAAAAGTCTTTATTGTGTGTTTATTGGCGGTTGTCAGATTTGTGAAGGGATGTCACAGTATGTTTTGTTTTGATATTATCTTGTTTTAGTTTATCTGTAGCTGGAGTTGCACTTAGTTAAGAATTACAACATTTGAAAAGCATTTTAAATAATCATGATTTCTATTTTTGTCTTTCATTTGTATTGCTTCTGTATTGTTGTCAGTAAGTGTACATCCGTGCAATCAGTATGATTTTGTACAGGTTGGTGGAGTATGTACACATATAATGTGGTTTCATAGATTCGTTATTTGAGAATGGCCTTCTTGTACGAATCATTTTTGCCATACCCTAGGTTTTTGTGAAACGCCGCAACTGACTGTTTTAAGGTTACAACAAATGCACAACTTGTTTGACACAATGACAACTTGACTGCTGTTAGACAGTGTCGGCGCCAGAGAATACAGAATGAGGGGGCCTCCTGTTTTACTGTGGGGGCACCTGGTTCATCTTATTATTATTTTATTATTATTATTATTACTACATGGCACTGTAAAATGCTTGGTACTGATTGGCCAGTTGCAACATTCAAAAGTATTTTATTTCTTGAACAACCGCCTGAAACACAGCCTCACCCGGGTACTGCGAGCGAGTCACGTTAACAGAGACAGTTTAATACCTACGAATTAATACAGAATAAATATGCATAATTAATCACGTATATGAGATTGTATTTACAATGATTAAACTGAATGTTCCTCTTTTGACTTTTAACTTGTTTTAACACGTCTGGAAACGTTTTCCCAGAAGGTTTGTATTTCTTTAAAATAAGCGAATAAAAGACATCAAATCAAAATGTTATGTCTATATATTTAATCATATAGCAACTAGCCGTGAAATTAGCGGGATTGTTACAGCCAGCCAAGTTGTTAAATAAATCCCTCACTATAGTAAAACCATAACTTATAATGACGTTAAAGTGCAAGACTGGATAACGCACGCAAATCATAAAGACCAGTACATAACCAAATAACAGCAAAAGAAAACAATGTTACTGACATATCTAACACCAGAATGAACTATGCGTTTTACCTTCAGAAGAGCTGCAGGCGACGAGATGCCAAGACTTACAAGTATAGATTATTTAGACAGAAAATGAGTTCTCACGCATGGCGATTGAGCCCCCGAACGTGACAGTGGCTGCGTGTATGTAACTGGCTGACTATGTTAGCATTGCATTGTGGGTTAGTATTTTAATTATTATTTTTTATTAATTATACTCCGAATTTTAATCAGTATTCATTGTATAACCAAATGTATTTGCAGCACATTTTTTTAATTATTAAGTTCATTGTTATTTTGAGAAGTAAGGGGGCACAGTGACTCAAGTGGCCGGGCCATGCCCCCTAGGGCCCGCTCGTGGCGCCGACACTGCTGTTAGAGAATGTTTCCCAGATAATCAGCAACAGTTTTTTTGTTACAGAGTGTCTGTAACTTAGCCAACATACAACCTGTTCACTGACAAAACACACTCAGAACAAGTAGTCTATGCCGCGTTATATTTTTTTTATCACCCGATGACTGACATTACGTCACATTAAACATCCCTTTAAATAGGCTTAATAATTTTATAAGCAACTCATTGGCAACCAAATTAAGCTTTAGCTTACCTGAAACTAGGGAACTATTGTTGACTTAAAGATATTTTAAAAATAATTATTATTACACTTGGTATTTCATGTTTTTGCGCAGTCATTTCTTTCTTTCTTTCTTTTACCCTGGAGGGCTGGTGGTCTACGAAATTTCCCGATAGATATTTTGGTCCCACTCCCCAGCTAGAAATAAAAAGTTCTAAGAACGTTCCCTGAAAGTTCCCGAATGTTCCCAAAAACATTCTGCCAACGTTAAAAGCGGCTAGTTTTTTTTAAGTTCTAGGAACGTTTCTGTTGTCTGAACGTTAGAGTAATGTTACATTTTACCATTTTAAACGTTATGACAATGTCATGTTTTAATGTTCAAACAATGTTTAAAACAACAACTGTTTATTATATTGACTTGTTTAATTGTTATGTAAATGATAGAGAAACATTGCATTTTATTATTTTATAAAACATTATTTCTGAATGTTCAGTAAATATATTGCTGTAGAAAACTCAATTCACTTATTAGGTTTAGATGTTGATGTTTGTTTCATTTTAAGTCACCATTATTGTGATTAGTGTTTGTTTTAGTTGGTCTCTTGACACTTGACTTTTTGCTTGCTAGTTTTTTCCTGGTTGTGTTAACTTTGTGTTAATGCACCACATGTGTTATGAACATGCCAAGTTAATAGTGTTATTCTGCGGTTGTTGGTACACAATGGTAAAGATCATCACCTAATTCATTTACTAATCAAAACTTTATTTTCTGTCAAAAATGTAAATGAGATCCAGCACTTTCACAGCAGTTTGTCATTAAGGAGTTTCAGAAACTTTGGACAAAAAAAATATCTGCTGTATAACTGGGATGCACAAACATCAAGAATCAGACTATGAATCTCAATCATGGTGACAATTAAATGAAAAACTTCATGCTGCAATGCATGCTGGGTATTAACAAATTACAAACCTCATTCAGGACTCCCAGCATGCACTGCAGCATGGATAAATAAGGATTTTTTTAACAATTTTAATTGTCACCATGGTTGAGATTCATAGTCTGATTCTTGATGTTTGGGCATCCCAACTATACAGTGGATATTTTTTGTCCAAAGTTTCTAAAACTCCTTATGTCACGGTGATCCGTGTCATGTTTTGTGTCTGTTCCGATTGTCGTCACCTGGACTCTTGTTAATTAATTACCTGCCTCATCACACCTGTGTATCGTTAGTCTGTTTGTATATATACCCCTGCCTGTTGTATGTGCACTTGCCGGATGATTGTCGTTACTCTCATGTCTGTTCTTGTTCCACGTTGTGACAGAATGATCCGGCCAGACTGGACGCAGCGGGTTCACGGAGGGCGGCTCCCCCAGGAGTTTCGTCGAGGGGGAGTAGTGACATCGGGGTTCATTCCCCATCAGCCCCGATGTCTCTTGGGGACCACCGTGAGCGATTGCTCGCTCCTGCGAGCATGCGGGAGGAGGATCGGCCCAGGCGGTCCCCCAACGGTTGAGTCGTCGTCGACGGTCCCTCAGAGGACCACCATCCTGCTCGCAGGGGGATCCGGAACGGACCACGCCCGATCATTTCCCCGGGGTGGCTACCGTGAGAGGGTCTCCGTTTCCGCGAGGGGATGGGAGTTGACTTCCGGGGGCAGCTGATCGTCGGCGATTCCCAGGAGGGGGGTAATTCGTCTGCCTTGGTTCTCGGAGCGATCGCTCCGGTTCTCCTGGCGCAGTCCGGCCTACCGTTCCTGTTGGTCTCATCCCGGCGGCTGCCGGCTTCGCCAGGGTCCCCAAGCCCTCCACCCCTCCCTTGGACTCTCGCTACCAGACTTTGTTTTTGTTTTTTTTGTTTATGTGAGTGTCTGGTAGCCACTCGTAGAGGGGAGGGTTATGTCACGGTGATCCGTGTCATGTTTTGTTTGTGTCTCCGATTACGTCACCTGGACAATTCACGGACTGATTCATCACACCTGTTCCCTGTTAAGTGTTGTGTATTTATACTGCTGTCTGTTTCTCACCTGTCGCCGGATCATTGTCATTGTCGCCGTTCCTGTTGTTCTCTGTATTGGATGTTCCTGTGTTGCTGTTTTACTCCTCGTGTTTTATTTCTGTTCGTTTTATATTAAATGTTATTTATTTCATGTGAACCCTGCGAGTGCGTCCTGATTCTTGTTCCCAGTCGTGACACCTTAATGACAAACTGCTGTGAAAGAGTTGGATCTAATATACAATATTGGCAGGAAATAAACTTTTGATTAGTAAATGAATTAGGTGATGATCTTTAGAGTTATACCAACTACCACAGAAATACATTAATAACTTTTCATAACAAATGTGGTGCATTAACACAAAGTTAACACAACCAGGAAAAAACTAGTAGGCAAAAAGTCAAGTGTCAAGAGACCAACTAAAACAAACACGAATCACAATAAGGGTGACTTAAAATGAAACAAACATCAACATCTAAACCTAGTAAGTGAATTGAGTTTTCTACAGTAATATATTTACTGAACATTCAGAAATAATGTTTTATAAAATAATAAAATGCAATGTTTCTCTATAATTTACATAACAATTAAACAAGTCAATATAAAAAACAGTTTTAAACATTGTGTGAACATTAAAACATGACATTGTCATAACGTTTAAAAATGGTAAAATGTAACGTTACTCTAACGTTCAGACAACAGAAACGTTCCTAGAACTTAAAAAAAAAACTAGCCGCTTTTAACGTTGGCAGAATGTTTTTGGGAACATTCGGGAACTTTCAGGGAACGTTCTTAGAACTTTTTATTTCTAGCTGGGTCTGCCCCTGATTGTGCATAAAACATTTGCTGCATGTAGGTGCCAATACAGTGATGCAATTGATTAATCTTTAAGTTCTTGTTTCTTTTTTCATAAAATATTGAACACACACAAAAAATCTATTAAGTGGAAGCTGCCACTGCTGGCTAGGGCTTAAACACTTAATTTAAGTACTTTGTCATTATGGCATAAATAGTCAAGTGAACAGCTGCATTCTACGTTAAGTAGTCTAAATTAGTAAAAGTATCACAATGTATTTTAATATAGGAACGGCAAATCACACAAGAAAATGATTCAATGAATAAATAAATATGCTGCGAGTTTAACCCCCCAATGGTAGACCCAAAGTTACGCCCTTGATGGTGGTTATGAAGAATCCCGCTTTCTATAAAGTGCTTTGAGTGCTGCAGAAAATGTAAATATAAATGGAACAAATTATTATTATTATTATTATTATTATTATTAAAAACAGCAATTTATTTTATAGACTGTTTCATGATTTTGTACACAACACTGGTTTAGAAGCACTTCCTGTTTCAGTTTATTAGTTTTTTGTTTGTTTTTAATTTCACATATTTAAATCCTAAAGATACATTTAACATTTTGATTTATTTTTTATATGTTCTGTTTGGTTGTATTTTGTTTAACATTTTTATATTTAATGTAAAATTAAGTTAAATAGTTCATATGCCTATAAATGCATGTGATCATAATGAATAAAGACTGACCAAACTTCAGTGGAGTGTAACCTTCTTCACTTTGTTTCCGATCTGATCTCTGACTGATGTTCTGCTGTGGACTGAAAGCTGAGGGAGGCCAAGAGACTTTACCTTCAGAAGTCAAACACAGTCATGCTTTAAGAATATTTACTTTTAAGTTTGACCAAAAAAAGATAAAACATTAAACTTATGCTAGATTTAAGAGCATAAGTCTTTGACAACAGGATTCTTTATTTACAGAACATTTTGCTTAATACTATGCTGTATTAAAGGTGAAGTATGTAAATTGTGCCTGTATGTAAATATAGCAACACCAAATAGGATCAAGAAAAATCGTGATTGTTTTAAACAGGTCTTCCAAAACACTTTAACATGACACTGCCATCTGCCAATGTCTTACAAACAAAGTGAATGCTGCACATTGGTGGTGGTTATGAAGAATCCCCCTTTCTATAAAGTGCTTTGAGTGCTGCAGAAAGCGCTAAATAAATGTAACAAATGATAATTATTATTATATTATTATTAAAAAACAGCAATTTATTTTATAGACTGTTTCATGATTTTGTACACAACACTGGTTTAGAAGCACTTCCTGTTTCAGTTTATTCGTTTTTTGTTTGTTTTTAATTTCACATATTTAAATCCTAAAGATATTAACATTTTGATTTATTTTTATATGTTCTGTTTGGTTGTATTTTGTTCAAATGCTGGTATAGTGGTGAAAAAACTAAAACAGGAAGTGCTTCTTAGAGCACCTGACTTAATCCCATTTAAAGGTTACAAAAGCACCACAATGTATTTAAGCAAAAGTACATTAAACTATGATAGGAGACAGAAACTAACATTACACACTTCAACTTTAAGGTTTGGACCTTCTGTGCGAATGTTTCACTGATGTATCATAGGTTTCTGTGAGGGCAGAAGATTCAAACCTTTTTTGATTTTGTACCACCACAGCAAAACCAAGAAATTGATAAAAAACAAGATGATCAGTCCAACAACCACTCCAACTATCAGACCAGAAGATCCTGAGAATGAAGAAGCAGAGATTCTTACACAACCAGAACATTTGCAAACTGGACTAATTTAATATATTATCAATCATATAATTTGGGCGGAGTGATTTGCTCGCAGCACCTGAGAAGCCCCCTGCTGAGGAGCAGAGAGTTTGGTCAGAGTTGTGCAAATCACTCCGCCCAAGTAGCAGTGCTTCACCTTCTAGTAATATAGTTTCCAGTATGTATACTGTTACTGTTTCGCCGCCAGCGTTTTTTAAAAAAAAGTTGCCAGCCAGCGCCAGTTTAATGCCTTCCAGAAAATGTTCTTCTTTAAATATATAAACATACAATATACCAAATGAAAGAACAGACCCTCTGCTTTCAAAAAAAAAAAACGTTTCATCCTACCTTCAGTGGTTCTTTTGTAATCAGCTTTTAAATATGGGTAGGTTTCTGCAAAAACACCACATTTTTCAGCAAAAAGCAAAGATAATTTCATTTTTGTGACAGACTTTTCATAGAGATCCCATTCAGAGCGATCTTTAAAACAGACACAGACATGCAGCCGCTTGCCATAGGGCAATACTTTCGGGTTTAAAAAGTTGCGGACCTGGTGGATAATAGCGGTATTGCGGAAAACCAGAAATACTTGTCATTGGCAGGGAAGCGATTTCTCTTGATTGACGAGATATCTTGTCAATGGCGGTGAAAGAGTTAAAAGATGGCTGTGTCTCATATGACCTTGTTATTTGCTAAGCTAAGCTAGCGGGGGTGCGTCAGACAGAGTTACAGCACGCACAGAGATGAGAAAGGTATGTATGGACTTATCTAACTCTGGGGGATACGGTGAATAAGCTAAACTCCCAAAATGTGGGTGTGTTCGTTTAAGACACTTATCATTGTCACTGCCCCATTTTAAGGAATAAAATACTTTATTTAAAAATAAAAGGGCATGAACATTTAACAGATATATAAATATGAAAATCAATTAAGTAACCTGCAGAATATCTAAACGTTAAAAAGACATTCAAACTGTTCAGCATTACTAAACTGGTAAACTACAGGTTAAAACCGAAGGGCAACCTTCCGATCTCTCTGATGAAGCCAATATTGAAGTGATTTAAACTGCAATTCATCGACTGTCCGTTAGAGGCAGGCCCCAAAAGGGAGTCAATTCCCATAGACCTACATGTTAAAATGCCCAACTTTACAGTAGAAAATTTTTACAGCCTGGTACAAAAAGTGTTTTTATAGCTAATTTTGCTGGGGGGGGGGGGTGAACTCATCCGTTTTAAACTATATTAAGCCTTAAAGTTCTGCATAATTAAGGGCGCGACCACTTGAGTGACAGATGAAGAGCCACTGTCACTAGAATCGAGCTAGGCGGGTGTGGTTTCAGCAACCAGCAACCTCTGCTTCACCCATGTCCAGCCTCTTTACCCATTTTCGGTTATCCGCGAGTGATTCACTGTGACACGCGGCCAAGATGGCGACGGCAGGCAACGCCTACTTTAAGCTTCAAAAACAATCTTCACAAACCAATGGGTAACATCACAGACACAGTATTGACAGTATTTTTTTACAGTCTATGGTTAAAACATAAAAAATCTAATTAGTCATTGTGAGTTGATAATGACTTTATATTGTGGATGATGATGAATACAGATAAACAGACTCACCTGATACTGTCAGTGTAACTGCATTACTGATGTCTGAGTATCGTGATCCATTGGTCTCATTTCCTCTACAGGTGTAGTTACCTGCGTCAGACTCATTAAAAGATCTGATTGTGTAATACTGTTCATACTGTTGGATGATTGAATCATCTTTATACCAGCTGTACTGCCAGCTGCTGACCCCTCCTCTATTAATGACACATATGAGATTGACAGTTTCTCCTCTTAATACGTGATCACCAGGGCAAACAAACACTTGAGATGTTTGTCTTTCTGTAAAAAGACAAACAATTCACACATGAATGTTTATTTGATTGCAAAACGTATGCTGTATCACATAACAGGTTTTAACCTCTGTAATTGTAATTACCACTTGATGTGTGTTTTAGTAAATAATGTTCATGATGCAATTTAATACTTCAGTATGTACTGTAAATGAATTTCACAAGTGAAGAAATGGTGACCTCTGATGTCAACATTCAATCACAGCACATTTTTAGGAGGGCCTTACTGATCATTTTGGCTTAATTGGTTACTACTTGAAATAATGAAATACATGTGTAACAGAATAGGGTTATGGTGCCTCTACAGATTCTAAATATACTGTTAAAGACTTGATGATTGCGTAGTAAATCTCAAACACTGAGACTCTCAGATCTGTGGGATCCAACCAGGGGCGCCATTAGCAATGGGTCCTATGAAAGAATATGAGGTTGGGCCCAAATATGCTCATTTTCCCCTAGAGTTAAACATTTGATTTTTATCATGTTGGAATCCATTCAGCTGATCTGCGGGTCTGGCGCAAGCACTTTTAGCATAGCTCAGCATAATCCATTGATTATCCAAAGAGTTTAAATATTTTTCCTATTTAAAACTTGACTCTTCTGTAGTTACACCATGTAGTAAGACCGACAGAAAATTAAAAGTTGTGATTTTCTAGGCAGATATGGCTAGGAACGTCTCGGTTACGGATGTAACCCTCATTCCCTGAAGGAAGGGAACGGAGACGTCACGTCGTGACCGACGAATTGGGAACTCGCATAGAGAGACCAATCAGCTTCGCTTGTATGTAAAAGAGCCAATGGATGTTGGCATGCAGTATTTGCATAATGCTGGCTCCACCCCGCCAGTCGTGACCGATGAATTGGGAATCCCTACCAAAACGCCACGGAAGGCTGTCCCTTCCAGTGCCCTGCATTAACCTTTTACCCCTTTACGTAAGTGAAACCTGGGTCTATGCAGAGGAGGCCGGTCACTGCTGTTTCAACCCACTCAGTAACCACTAGGCACCACTGGGAGTGTTCCCGCTGGCGGTAGCAGAGAACACTGCGGAAGCCACATCCCATAAAGGTTTCTTAGGCGGCATATTACGATATGGAATAACTGCATAGGGCTTTCTGCATATCAAAAAATCTCTGGGGTGGCTATCTAATGAGACTACACCTATACAGAGACTGCAGACTTAAAGTCTGCTGAGGGAAAAATGTGGGATTGAATTAGCTCCAAAGACATTACACACATGGGATCCCCTGTCTAGGGGTCGCTCATATGGACGCCAAAGCTCAACACAGGTTTTCAAGAATTCATCTGATGCAAAGCCGACATCAAACGCTCCGCCACGTCTGATTATCATGGGCATTGGAGGAAGTACCAAACTCTACCAGAAACATCTTTGGGATTTATGGTACCGGTATAACGCCATACTGGCAAGGCAAGCTGACACATGAACCTGGGTCTCCCAGTGTCTCTACCTATTAGAGGTGAGTACACAGGAGGAAACCGGTTCAACACGAACACTATAAAACCTAGTGAAGGTATTGGGTGTCGCCCAGCCGCAGCCCTGCAAATGTCTGTCAGCGAGGCGCCACACGCCAGCGACCAGGAAGACGCTATGCTTCGAGTTGCATGCGCCCGTAACCTGAGCGGGCACGGGAATTCTTGCGATTGAACGGTGTCCACTATCCAGTGTGACAGCCTCTGCTTGGAGACAGCTTTTCCCTTCTGCTGTCCTCCGTAACAGACGAAGAGCGGGTCTGAGGTCCTAAAGCTTTGCTTTCGGTCCACGTACAGTCGCAAAGCGCGGACGGGACACAACAAAGCTAAGGCTGGGTCTGCCTCCTCCGGGGGCAGTGCTTGCAGAATCACCACCTGATCTCTGAAAGGAGTGGTGGGAACTTTGGGCACATAGCCAGGCCTGGGTCTCAGTATAACACTGGAGTCAGCAGGCCCGAACTGTAGGCACGACTCGTCGACCGAGAATGCGTGCAGGTCCCCTACCCTCTTTATCGAGGCCAATGCGAGTAGGGTCAAAGTTTTCATAGAAAGAAACTTGACATGCGCTGACTGCAGAGGCTCGAAGGGGGCATCCTGGAGAGACTTTAGCACCACGGACAAATCCCAAGAGCGTATGGAGGGGGGATGGGATGGATTCAACCTCCGTGCCCCCCTAAGAAACCTGATGACCAGGTCGTGCTGACCAACCGACCTGCCTGCTATAGGGGCATGGTAGGCAGAAATTGCCGCAGCAATAATGGTGGAGGGGGACAGCCTCCTCTCCAACCGGTCCTGTAAAAAAGAAAGCACGACGCTGATCGGGTTGCTGAGAGGAACACCACTCGACAAACAGGTTCCACTTCAGTGCGTAAGCCTGTCTAGTAGACGGTGCACGCGCCGAAGCAATAGTGTTTGCTACCTGCATGGGTATACCACTCAAAACCTCTGCGTCCCGTCCAAAGACCACACGTGGAGATTCCACAGGTCCGGGCGCGGGTGCCATATTGTGCCGCCTCTCTGAGAAAGAAGATCCTTCCTCAGGGGGATTTGCCAGGGAGGGGCTGTCGCGAGAAGCACCAGCTCTGGAAACCACGTCCACGTGTGCCAGTATGGGGCCACGAGGAGGATCCGCTCCTCCTCTTCCCTGACTTTGCACAACGTTTGTGCAAGAAGGCTCACTGGGGGAAACGCGTACTTGCGAAGACCCCGAGGCCAGCTGTGTGCCAGTGCATCCGTGCCGAGGGTTCCCTCGGTCAGGGAATAAAACAGCTGGCAGTGGGAGGTTTCTGGAGACGCAAACAGGTCTACCTGTGCTGCTCCGAATCGTCTCCAAATCAGCTGAACCACGCGGGGGTGAAGTCGCCACTCGCCGGGGCTCACCGTTCGTGATAGCTTGTCGGCCGCACGATTGAGCACACCCGGAATATGAATGGCACGAAGGGACCTCAGATGCTTCTGACTCCACAAGAGGAGATGGTGGGCGAGCTGTGACATGCGACGGGAGCGTACACCATCCTGACGGTTGTTGTAGGCAACGGCGCTGTATTGTCTGTACGGACTAAAACATCTTTGCCCTTTAACTCGCTCTTGAGGCAGACCAGAACAAGATACACCGTCCACAGCTCGAGGCAGTTGATGTGCCAGTGCAGTTGGGGCCCCGTCCAAACCGCACGCCCATTGTAGGTGGCGCCCCAGCCCATGGCCTAAGCATCCGTGAAGACCACAGCATGCCTGGAGACCTGTTCCAAGAGCACACCTGCCCGGAGGAAGGAAGGGCCTCACCACGGCCGAAGGGTGCGACGACACGCCGGTGTGACCTGCACCCAGTGTGTGCCGCTGCGCCACACCCATCTCGGGATTCGCCCGAGCAGCCAATGCTGAAGCGGTCTCATATGGAGCAATCCGAGTGGTGTCACAGCCGTCGCCGCTGCCATATGCCCCAGGAGCCTCTGAAACACTTTCAGGGGGACCGCCGTCTCGTGATCTAACGAACTCAAGCACTTGAGCATTGACTGAACACGTTCCTCTGTGAGACGTGCCGTAAGTTCGACCGAGTCCAAAATCATACCGAGATAAGAGATCTCTGCGTGGGGCAGAGTTTGCTCTTTTCCCAGTTGACCCGAAGACCCAAGCGGGCAAGATGCCTGAGCACCATGTCCCTGTGTTCGCAAAGCTGCTCTCGAGTCTGTGCTACTATGAGCCAGTCGTCGAGGTAAGCAAGGATGCAAATGACATGTTCCCTGAGGGGAACGAGGGCACCCTCCGCGACCTTCGTGAAGACACGGGGGGACAGGGAGAGCCCGAAGGGCAGGACTTTGTACTGATATGCTCGCCCCTCGAACGCAAAGCGGCGAAAAGGCCTGTGTCGGGGGAGTATCTGGGATATGGGGGTGTTCAAGAACCGCGTCTTGTATGCCTCACTCATATCAGCCAGGCACAGCCAGAGGTGGCGCTCCTGAACCACCATGGTGAACATTGCACGTCCAACAGCCTGTGCAGTGACCTTGGTCGCTCGTAGCGCCAGGTCAGTGGCCGCACGCAGTTCTTTCAGGGCTGTCTGGTCGTGACCACCCTCGTGCAGGTCCCTCAGTGCCTTGGCCTGATGGACCTGGAGCAGCGCCATGGCGTGCAGGGCTGAGGCCGCTTCCCCACAGGCCCTGTAAGCAGCTCCCGTCAAAGCGGACGAGTACTTACAAGCCTGTGATGGCAGGGACGGCTTATCCCTCCATGAGGCAGCGGTGGCTGGACACAGCTGCATTGCAACCGACCGCTCCACAGTTGGGATAGCCGTGTACCCCTTGGCGGCCCCGGCGAAACCAATCGTCCAGGCGAGACGGTTCGGGTGGTGGAGGCGGAGTCCAATCCAAGCTGACCGTCTCAGCCGCCCGAGCGAGCATGGCAGCCATCTCCGGATCCGACTCGGTTTGTGCTGCAAGCCCCGACGGCGGCAGCGGGTCCGAACCGACATCTGAGAGTGACTGCCCACCCTCCGATGCTGCGACCGACATACGGTCCTCATCGGGAGAGCCGAAGGATAGATGTCCATTGGATAATCTGGCCCTGCATTTATACTAGGAAGCCTAAACAGCTCCACGAATAGAGGGTATGCATTGACGTCACTTTTCCACGTGACCATGCGAGAGCTTGCCCGGTTGAGTGGCAAAATGGGAAAAATGTGCAAACAAAATGGCTGGTTTTCATAGGGGCTGCTGCGAAAATGCCAGTAAAACTGACTATTATCAGCTTAAATTAAATTTAGTTGGACTTGATAGCAGAGGTGGACAATACTTAGTTACATTAGTTACATTTTCCAAGCATCTGTGCTTTATTAGGATGTTTGTATTGGGAAAAATTTTACTTCACTACATTCTAAAGCATTTAATCATACTGGCCCTCATTTATCAAAAGTGCGTACACCAAATTTCCAGCGTACACCTTGCGTACACCCAAAACCACGGTGACTTTGAGATTTATCAATATGGACGTTGGCGTACGGCACGCTCAAATCCTACGCCAGCTCAGGAGGTGGTGTACGCACATTTTGAGTTAGTGCAGAAATGCGCAAACACTTCCTAACACCACAAAACGCACTGACAAACTAAAATATATGATATATTATGACCCACTGTAAAAAAGCATAGTAATTATAAACTTCAATGTTTATTTTTATGCAACAATGTTCAATGTTTAATTTGTGAGACTTTACCAAAGCATTTGATTTGTATGCATATGTATTCCTTCAGTTGAGAGCCTGTGCGCTTTACCTGATGTTTCAGAGCGAGCATGTGAACGGAGCTTAGTGGGAGCGGAGCGTTGAGCAGTGCGGTAATATTACCGTCAAAGCGCCTTTCCGAAAATTCCGCTCCCTCAGCACCGCTCGTTGAACCCAGAACGCCCTTTGATAATTTGCTAGTTCGAGAATCTGTAAAAACGTCTAGCAATAAGTTATGGAATTCAAGCCTTATACATAAATGTAAAGTAAAAAATCAAAGTTAAGATTGAGCAGGAAGAAAAAATTGAAAGGGACTGCGGAGAGACTGTAAAGAGTTAGCAAATATTCTTCCTGGAATCTGAAGCGGCACATTGCAAGAAAGCACAAGGATGTGCTACGAAAACATGGTAATGCAATAAAAGGTAAGGTAGTTACCTACCATTCGATGATAAATAAATACAGATGAGGTAAGATAAAATGCTTGTGTTGAATGGAGCCGTAAATCCGATCATGATGACATGCGGACAAAATTATGGCCACAAATTATTTTTTATGCTACATTATGGACACTTCTTTTTCTTATTTAGTCTAAAGTATGGCCATAAATTTAGAATTTGTTCCCAATATTCAACAGTTTGTTCCTTGGAATTAATTATTATAATATTTCGTAATTACTTTTACAATTATTATTACTTCAAATTATGAATTAGCTTAGCTAAAACATGTGGATGTCGTGGAAACAAATTGTTAATTTGATTTATATCCGGAGCTCCGTATCAAACTGGATCTAAGATACAGCTAACAAACAACTGTATGTAAATACAGAACAACACACTACAAAAGTTACTACATCATTTTAAAATATTATTTAAAAAAAATTAACTGAACCATTAAGCAGACATAGAATTTAGATGTAGGCAACAGTAAATAATAATAATAATAAATAATTATTCTTCTAAATATCAATTAATAATAAAAATAATAATAAGAATATTACAAATTGTCATCCAATTATTAATGTGTCTTTAATCCCACTCTTTAAACTCCCAAATAAAACAATTTTGTTTCTTTTCACTTGCCCGGATTCTCTTCTTTGCCGTCTTTCGTGTGTCAATGGCGTAAAATGAGGGCGTGGGGGAGGCGGAGACTTGAATTTATATGGGCTTGTTATTCTAATGACGATCGTTTTCGGCTGCGGCATTTATGAAGGGCAGATATTGCGTACACCTGAATATCAACGGTACGCACAGTTTCATAAATCAGGCGGTGAGAGGAGTGTAAGCATAATTTTACGCCAACATATACGCCCGTTTCTACGCAAGAATGATAAATGAGGGCCAATGTGTTTTCTTTAATATTATTGCACAATATGTTTATCTTGTATGGATTTTCAACTTGTTTTAACGCGTCTTTGCTTACAGACATTAGGAAACATGTTTCCCTCGTAGATGGTTTACTTTATTTTTTAATTTGCTAATAAAAGAAATCAAATTAATTTGTTTTTATATTTACTCATATAGGAATAGCTGTGTAATAAGCGGGATAATGTACAGATAAATATCACACTGTCAGGAATGTGTCCTTACCTCCCCTTACAACTAACTGTGATACTTTCTAAATTATGAATCTTTCTCGACTATATTATTAATCAAACGTACACTTAAATTGATAAGAGCAAACGTTGGCGACCACAGGTTGCAACTAATTGCGGGCTGCAACATCGCAAATACTGGTTAATTTGGCGGAACAAAGTATATAAAGTGGGAGGAGTTGAATCTAGATCCAACTCCGCCCCCTGGATGTTGTGTTCCGCAGTGAGAACCATCTCATCATCTTAAATGTCAAACCTGAATCTGCTGCTTTAAACAAATAATCCACCCAGCCAGGAACCACAATGTAGGTGGGGCCCACAGAAAATTAGGTGCTTCTAGCCTAAATTGCATCTGTAGCTCAAGTACTGTCTTGATCTGCTCTGTAATGTGTAAACGACAACCTTCAGTCGTGACTCTATTCACAATATAACAAAGTCTCTTATATTCGAGTTGATAAATTATTGATATCAGTAATTTAAGACACAGTCAGGGTTCTCACCTCCCGTTTTAAGGGTTTAAATGTTTTGTTTTGCTTTTTAGATCAGAGAGGATAACCGTTTAATTATACATATTTAAAAATATTTAAAGGAACAGTATGTAGGATTGTGGCCAAAACTGGTATTGCAATCACAAAACTTGTGGCTAAAACGGGTACTGCAATCACGCTACTGGTGGCCAGTACACAAAATGACAACATAAACATCAGTTGAGGGCTGCAACTCCACTTTTTAAATGGCAATATCCTGACCAGACCACTGTTTTCAGTGATCTAAGTATTTGAAATGAAAATGATTTCTTAATGTCTACTGACATATCAGGGCCATTTTATGATTAATTGATATACATTTTTTACATACTGTTCCTTTAATAATTGAAAAATAAACATGTCATAATGTCTTTTTAGCAGAACAGAAAAACATTGAAATAAGCCTGTCAGACTTGACACATGAAAACCGTTTAGTAAAATGTTCAGTTGACCTTGTGCTTATTACCAGGGACAGAAGTGACAAATTTATATTGTGTGTTTCATTCAGGTCTGTAATTCACCTGACGTGCAAATTCACACAGTAAGTTAAATTAGTAATGATGAGTAAATATGATTGTAATTCAGACCGAGTGATTGTGAACTTGTGACACACAATAGATATTTTTTTATTATCACAGTTTTCTCAGCTGTAACTTGTTTATGACAAAGTGATGTGATGTAATGAATGAATGAAAGTGAATCACCTTGACCGTGGATGTTTGAAATCAGCACTGTAAACAAAGAGAAAAACATAATTAAGTTTAAACATGAAGTTAATAAAGCATATGTGAATACATCAATGTTCAGATCCTGCTGTTGTTTCTGTATAAATATTATAAGTGCTATGAAGCAGTGTAAACAAACTAAAACCACACTGCAATCTTTAAGATGCACTCAACAAATATCTGTTTTATTTTAACACAGATCTTAAGATCCTCACCGATGTCTCCATGTTAAGATTACATGAACAGCTGAATATTATCAAAGATATTTTAGCCCAAGATGTGTCACAGGTATTAATCGTAGACTGTAAAAAAATATGGACGTAGTGTCTGTGATGTCACCCATTGGTTTGTGAGGAACATTTTTGAAGCTTAAGGTAGGCATTTCTGCCATCCCCATCTTGACCACACGTCACCGCGCAGGCGCGCACCACTCACGGAAAACTGAAAATGGGTAAAGAGGCAGGACGTGGGTGAAGCTTGAAGCTGAGGTGGCTGGCTGCTCAAACCACGCCCACCTAGCTCGATTCTAGTGACAGCAGTGTCAGTTCACCTGTCACTCAAGTGGAGCGCCCTTAATTATGCAGAACTTTAAGGCTTAATATAATTTAAACAGATGAGTTACAAAAAAATTCACACCCCTCACAGTTGTCATGAAGGGCAAAATTAGCTATATAGACCAAAAATATTTCTTGTACCAGGCTGTAAACAGTATTTTCTGCTCTAAAGTTCGGCATTTTAGCATGAAGGTCTATGGGAATTGACTCCCTTTTGGAGCCTGCATCTAGTGGCCAGTCGATGAATTGCAGTTTAAGTCACTTCCGTGTTGGCTTCATCAGAGAGATTGGAAGGTTGCCCCTCAGTATTAATACAGTATGAATAGGGGAGATCACAACAGTTAATATGGCTGCTCTAGTCCCGCCTTACAGTAAAAAGAGCCAATTGTCAACCTATAGGAATGACATCCACAGGGGGAAGGACTTTGTGCATGCACATTATCTGACAGCAGAGTCGTATAAAGAGAGAGTAACGACACGCTTTGATCTCGTCGCCGCGCGGTCATGTGATTCATGTTCTACAGTTCCAAACCAAGCTGGCTGTCAATCTGTTTGCATAGGTTTTCAGCTATTAGGTAAATATTGTAATGCTTGTAATGTGAATTGATCACTATACTTACTATGTTTATAACTTTATTTACTAGGGAGTGATGGAAATACTGTAAATCACTATATAAAGATAAACAGTTAATGGTGACCCAAAGATAACTGTGGATATATATTGCCACTACAGCAACACGGTTTATCTTTTATTTTTGTAGCAAAAATATGGCTATATAAATGGCTATCATTCTCTGCTAAAATCATGATTCCTACACTTTTACTATATTAAAATCACAAAAAAGATCGCCAACGTGGTTATTTGTTACAGTGAAACATAACAGATACACACTACATTCATATTTAATTATATTTATAGTAAAAAGCAGGCTAAAGCACGCACATCAATTTAAATAGGGTGCTCGACAAAAAAAGCGTAGTAGTAATGACGCAAAGTCGGCAACACCAAAGCTCCAAAAATATCAAAAATGTTTATTACTTAAAAACAGTGCTAGGCATCAGGTAACGTTTCGAGCACACAGGCTCTGATGAAGAAACATTTTTGATATTTTTGGAGCTTTGGTGTTGCCGACTTTCATCATTACTATTATATTTATAGTACACATTAAATGTTAATATAATAATACATGATTTTCGAGGATACATCACTCATATTAGGCTACCTACCAAACACAATGAGGCTGTTTACACTTGGCATTAACATGCGTTTTCATCGATCAGATCACAAGTGGACGACGTTAATGCCAGGTGTAAACAGTGTTCAAAACGTTTTGAACGCGTCCACTTTCGACCACTTTCAACCACATTCAGAGGTAGTCGAAACCCCTTTCGATCGGATTGCTTTTGTATTGTAAACGCACATGTGGTTGAATGTGTTCGAACAGCCACACGCGACCGCCTTCTCTCCGCCCATTTATCTAATCTGAGGTACTAAACACAATGTTTTACATCTTTTCTGACTTCTGGCACGAAAACATGGTGAAAAGCAATATTAGCCTTTCATTGATAAAACTAAAGCGGCTCCGCAGTTTCATTTTGCAAGCGTGTGAAAGTTGCGCGATCCTATTTCATCAATTGCGCTGAAAATTCAGAGAAAGCTCTAACATATACATGTAGAAAACACTGTGCAGTATGTTTACTTGCTAAACAAGCAGTGGACTCCGACATAATATTAGTTCACGTCCATATAAACTCATAATTACTCCCGCTCGCGTTTGATTGACAGCGGAGAGACTCGCCCACCATCTCGACAGACCACCCCCTCACAGTATTCAGGACAGAAGCGGTCGAAAGTGAACAAAAGAGACGGATTTAAATACCAGGTGTAAACGTAATGTGTCGCTCTCGTCCACTTGTGATCCGATCGACGAAAACACATCTTAATACCAAGTGTAAACAGCCCCAATGAAACACAGCAGCATTGTGAAGCAGTGTGACTTTCTTATGAGGCATTTAGCTTCTCGGTGTTGCCCCCTAGTGTTACTCGTGATAGATATAAAGATATGATAAGTATATATTAAAGTAGATCGCCACCAGTAATAAAATATTAAACCATTAAATCTATATTATTCACACATTATACACAACTTATTAAAATATAAAAATTTAACTAGTTATTATTAACGATAATTATCACCTACAGCAGAGTTCATAAAATACCACTGTTGACTAAATGTCAGTAAAATGTAAAGAGAAACAGTAATTTCATCGATTTACCAGCAGGTGCCATTGAAATGAATGGGCTTCAGTGCTGCGTTTGGAACTATGGTTCACTACATGACACGCTGTTACTTCCTCATTCCATTCTTACAACGGACGTCTATGTGAGTGTCATAACTCTCTTATTATACGACTCTGTCTGACAGGTCTTGCTTAAGCAAAACCTGGAGGTGTTGCAAACATGGCAACGCAGTGACACGACTTCCTTAAAAGACTTTGATATTATTCACTGTACAGTTAGGACCATACATATTGGGACAGAGACACATTTTGTGTTATTTTAGCTGTTTACCAAAATGTATTTTACAGTTACAGTCATATTATGAACATTGGCTTACAGTGCACACTCCCAGCTTTATTTTGAGGGTGTTCACATCCAATTTGGCTGAAGGATTTAGAAATGACAGCTGTTTAATATATAGCTCCCCCTTTTTAAAGAGGTCAAAAGTAATGGGACAGTTGACTTAAAAGCTGTTTTATGGATATGTATTGTCTATTTGTTAAAAAAAATTCCTCATGGATGAAAGATGTTAAAGGTCTGGAGTTGATTTTAAGTGTGGCAATTGCATTTGAAAGCTGTGCTGTGAACGAAAATTATTCGATTCAGGGACATCTCCATTCAAGTGATACAGACCATATTTAGGTTTCAAAAACACAACAAATCCATCAGAAAGATATCAGGAACATTAAGAGTGGCCAGATTAACAATTTGGTATATCCTGATTAAAAAAACAACACACTGGTGAGCTCAGCAACATACAAATCCTGTATGTCTATTTAGGAAAACAGTGGTGGATGATCGCATTATCCTCTCCATGATAAAGAAAAACCCCTTTACAATGTCAAGACAAATTAAGAATACTCTACAGGAGGTAAAGATGTCATTGTCAATCAAAACAATAAAGAGAATATATTACAAGGAAAAATACAGAGGGTTCACCACAAGACACAAAAGCCACAAGAATAGGAAGGGGAGATTAGACTCCAAAAAAGTCAGACAAGCTCTCAAAGAGCTTTATTTGGAGAGATTAAACTAATATTAACCTGTATAAGACTAATGAGAATAAAAATGATGGAGAAGGCCAAGAACATCTCATGATATCAGCAGACAACATCTTCAGTAAAATAGTGTTCAAGTGGGATTGCATTTCCATCCATGTTTTACTGAGGCACTGGGTCGCATTCAGATTCATGTTTCTCATGATATTTGTGAAGGTGTTTTTTCTTTATCATGGAGAGGATAATGCAATCATCCACCACTGTTATCTATGGATATCCAGGATTTGTTTGTTGCTGAGCTCACCAGAGTGTTCTTTTTTAGTCAGAATGTACCAAATTGTTGATCTGACCACTCTTAATGTTCCTGCTATCTCTCTAAAGGATTTGTGGTGTTTTTGAAACCTAAATATGGTCTGTATCACTTGAATGGAGATCTCCCTGAACCACATGATATGGGTTCACATCCACAGCTTACAAACACAAATACCACACTTCAATCAACTTCGGACCTTTAACATGCTTAATTTATGAGGAATCATTTAAAAAATAGACAATATCCATAAAACAGCTTTTAAGTCAACTGTCCCATTACTTTTGGCCCTTTAAAGAGGGGGAGCTACATATTAAAGGGGACAGAGAATGAAAAAAACATTTTTACCTTGTCTTTGTTGAATAATGGTGGTCTACCCGCATTCACAAACATACAAAAAGTTCTAGACATTCTAAACATCTCAGTCTCATAGAAATTCCTCTTTTAGAAATGTCAGCCAGAAAACAGCCCAATCTGAAAAACTGATGCTTATGACATCACAGGCATCTCCCTGCCCCTTCACTTTAAAATAATTGGCTACATTTTTAGAGTGGCAGCAGAGTCAGCCAATCAGTAATGAGATTGCAAGTTAAGCCAGTAGGGGGAGCCAAATAGGTGCAAAACCACTTGTTGAAAATCCCCCTCCCTAATAGAGCTATTTGAGAGAGGTTTTTAGGAAGCTTCTAAGGCATTACAGACCCAAACAAAAACATTTTTGTCTACATGTCACATCACAGAACAAGGATAAATACCCCGTTCAATCATTCTATGTCACCTTTAAACAGCTGTAATTCCTAAATCCTTCAGCCAATTTGAATGTGAATACCATCTAAATAAAGCTGAGAGTGTTCTCTTTAAGCCAATATTCATTATATGACTGTAACTAGAATAAACACAAAATGTGCCTCTGTCCCAATATTTATGGACCTAACTGTATATCTATTACAGTAAGTTCATCTGAGGAATAAATTAATCCTGCACGAATCCTGAAGAGTTTAATAATAACACAACTTCTGCTGTTGTGTGATGCTTCATTTACACAGATGTCAGTATAAAGTCAAAAGACCTTCATCATATATCAGCCAGCAAAACTAAAATGTTAACATTTCAAAATACAATATGAAGTATTCAGTCTATGCTTATGATGTCTAATTTCTGCTGCAGATTGCTTTGATACAAACATCTGAATCTAAATGTCACGTGACTAAAGAAGTAGAGAATAATCATAGGTACACTAGATGTCGCCTTGGCTACGGCAGTTCATTGGACCGAATGCGTCAAACAGAGCCGCCATCTTGAAACAGGGGAACCCCGCATCAGCGTCATTGTAGGCAATGGTGGAACAGAAATAAAATCACCATAAATCGTCGTGAACGCGATTTTCTTGGTTTTCTTTCGGTTCGTTTCAACAGTCAGACATGTATTTAGCATTTAGTCCAGGAAAAAACAAAAGTTTTGATTTTATAAAAATTTACTTTTTCTAACTGTAATGCATAATGCTAGTATCTCTAACATTCATACGCAGCACAAAAGTCCGGCATTGTCCATGAATTCGAAGTACAGGTGGAGATAGCACCTTTACATAGATACTTCTTATAACAAGACCCCTGTTCTAATATGGCGGCGGTTTTGACGCATGCTCAGAGCTCCAAGGCGACATCTAGTGTATATATCTATGGAGAATAATGATGTCACGACAGCTCTGATCAGTTCTGTCAGGTCAATTCTGTGATGCTGCATGTAAGGAGACTGCATTAACATGCAATATATTACTTTATATACTTTAATTGTAGAAACAATTAACCACAGAGCACAAAACATCCAAACAACAACAAACTACACAAGGGTATAACCTATTGTATAGAGAGATTAATTATGGCAACATTTAGGGCTGGGTCATGAGGACAAGACTACAACTGGACTACAAAACAAGATGGTAGACGGACTGAAATAGACACAAAGACGTAATAGAGGACAAGTATACAGATGACACCACAGACCACATGTACAGTACTGAGTTATGATCTTTATTCTCTACCTGCAGGTTAACAGAGCCATGATAACCAGATAACCATGACCCTTGCATTTAACTGACACTGAAAACATTTAAACTTCATGGATGAGTATTTGGAGTATTTCACAAGTATTCTTGTGAAAATGCAATGCTGACATACGGTTTACCACAGAAGATGGAAAAAATGGCTAAGAGCAAGAATGTTTTTTTTTTGCAAAAGAAACCACAACAGCTCTCCAAACGTATTACTCTTTAGTTGGTGTGTGATGTTTAACCGAATTCTGCTGAATCTGCTATTTAAAAGATATTTCACCAAGTTTTAATTGACACTTGCTGTTTTCTTTCACTTACACCTGCATATTACTACATAACACTTCATAACATGTATGAATGTTACATACAGTATGTGTTCTACTGTACAGACATGAAAATCTTATATGTGGAAAATGTTTGATAACAAATGATGCTCACTGTCAACAATTTGTCCTAGTTTAATACTAAATTATCTAAATTGATTTGGATTGTTCAAAAACACTTTCTATTAAAGCAAGTTCAAACTTTATGTTCATCTTTTTCACAAGCTTTTTACTACAGTAAAATGATCTTCATCTCAGCTACAGAATCATCTTTAATGTTGTTGTTGCTCTTACACATCATACTTAATCTCATGTGTGATCACACAAAACTGAACAACACATTGATTTCCCTCATTCACACAATACATAAAACATTAATTTCTGTTTCTCTTACACACACAAAACAATATCTGAACAGATTTAGTAAAAATACAGGAGCAGTAAGTGACTTGATCCAGTAGACAATGTGACAGTAAATGATGTGTAGTTAAATTCATAGAGAGAAGATAATACTCACAAAGAACTAGAGGAAGAGAAATCAACTCCATACTGATCTACTGATGACTGACACTTAAACATTAAACACTCGGTGATAAACACTCAAGACTTCCTGTATAGCAGCATGTACCTTCCCTGCATCACAATATAGGTACTCTATGTCCTATATAGTATTTAAAACTAAAATTTGTGTCCCAAATTATAGCATGTTGCTATGACAGTACTGTAAGTTCACCAATGATTATCTTTAAAGTACCTGTATCTGGTAAAAAATTGAGGCTTAGATCTATAAACAAACAATCTAACGACTGCGTTTAGTGATGTTGCACCAAATAAAAATAACATTAAATACAGTAAATGTTACATGCAGTCCGCTTTGGGAGCCCGCTGGGATGCGGTGAAAGGAGGACGGCGAGGGGAAGCCGAACGTCAGAAGCCGAGAGTAATGGCGAGCGTCTGGATAAAAGAAGCTAATGGCGGATGAAAAGTAATCTTCAAAGAAGGAGTCGGAAATCCATGTTGATCCGGTGTTCGCGGAGAAGCGAAGCGAAAAGAGTATGGGGGCTGAAGAGACGAGACTGAGGAGAAGTTTTATTCAGGCAAGCGCTGCGATTGAGACGGAAGTGGTCGGTGTGTTCGGAGAGAGGTGTTGATGTGGATTTGCAGGCTGGGCAAAGACAAGACAGAGAATTGGGCAAAGAAAAGACAGTGTTTAGTGTTTATAAGTGTTTATTCCTTCATTCTGAAGTATTCGTTTTGATCTGTGTATCTAGAAGAAATCTTGTGTGTTGAGAGGACACAGGAAACAGAGCGAAGGGGAAGTAACGAAGCAATTGTGTTCACACCGCCTCGGATGGATGGGACATCTGTAAAAGAGAGGGAAGTATTAAATATCTAAAGAGACGGCGTGGTATGCTGAAACTCGTCTTGTTGTGGCCTAACCAGTTGCATCATTGCTAATACTGTCACCTCAGTGTATTCTCTCTCTATTGAACAAGTGTGTGTGAGCGGCCCATTTGGCTGAGGATTGGTGGGTGCGCTGTAACCGGCTGAGACAAGGAAGGAGGGGGGCTTAAGGATCGTGACCTTGACGTTCTTGTATGGTTGTCCTTTGCCACAGTCTCTCAATTATCCAGGACTACAAACCCGGCCCAATGTTGTGATTCAGACAATATATCACTGTGAGTGTGTGGAGTTCGTTGGGTGAGTCTTTTTGACGTGTGTACACTTGCACAATTGTAGTGCTGTCCTGTTGTCTGTGTTGTCAGGATCACCTCCTAGGCCGAAGAAAGAGCCCTGTGGCGTTGGACGGCTGCCTTATACATATACACGACTGAGACCTGTTAAGCTCCTTCCCGCCTGGTGTGGCGTCGTGGCTGTGGAGAGTGCCAGCCTATGCCCATTTTTTGCATCTGCCCATTCACTTGCCTGGTTGCATCCTTGTGCGCCCAAAGCTAAAAGCCCAATGTACTCACCTGTATGCATCCTTGTACGCCCAAAGCTAAGAGCTCAGTGTACTCACCTGTATGCATACCCGTACGCCCAAAGCTAAAAGCCCAATGTACTCACCTGTATGCATCCCCGTACGCCCAAAGCTAAAAGCCCAATGTACTCACCTGTATACATCCCCGTACGTCCAAAGCTAAAAGCCCAATGTACTCACTTGTATACATCCCTGTACTGCCCAAGGGACGAAGGCCAGAGGACTGGAATCTTTTTAAGTATTTGAATACCCCTCCTTTTGTTTTTTTAATATTTAATAAAAATTGTTACATTTTATTTTTCTCGTCTGTCTGGTCATTGGGGTGTTTTGGGACCTCCTCGGGGTGGAAACAGAAGGCGGAGCGTGACCCGCGACAGGGGAGGTCCGCTCCCACCTGTGACAAGTGACTTTATTTGTAAATTAATGGACTAAATCTATTAGAAGCTGATGAACAATTGAAGTCTTTCACACATTGGTTTATACCACAGAACTGAAACTAAAAACACAATAAGCTCAACTCCAGTAAAGCACTAACTTTGATGTGTGCTGCTCAACCTGTAAACATAGACAACAGTGATGCTTGAGAAGACAATAATAAATATATCTAGCATTTGTGCTACAGA
Organism: Misgurnus anguillicaudatus; assembly: GCF_027580225.2. Taxonomy (NCBI): domain Eukaryota; kingdom Metazoa; phylum Chordata; class Actinopteri; order Cypriniformes; family Cobitidae; genus Misgurnus; species Misgurnus anguillicaudatus. The sequence goes on from NW_027395279.1 coordinate 11,895,371, forward strand.
TAAAAAAGATACCAGAGATCAAGCTTGTTGAGGAGTTTGAGGATGTTTAAGCATTTAGACTTCCTATACAGCGAGTTAAAAACCTCACAGACTTACTGGACATTGAAAGAGGAACCTGAGTTTCTGTGTGTCTGGACACCAGAATAACTTAAGAGTCTTCTAGGTGTAAACCTTTCACTGGTAAATTATCCAAAACAAAAACAATGAAACAACAGGGGAAAACCATGGACAGGAACAGGTTAAAGAGCAATTATGATCCAATTCATGATATTATATTCCCTTTGGTGTGTGAGTGTGTAGTACATGTCAACGATATGCAAAAGGTACAAACCCCAAAGTAAACAATGGCGTGAGTAAACTACAAACACACAGATTTTAGGGAACAGTTTACTTCCTGGGCCTGTTGACGTGGACACAATGGTCGTTATCATAATTCCTCCCGCTTCTGAAATACAGCCTGTAAATTAACTCGTCAATTGAGATAACTCGTCAATTGAGATAACTCGTCAATTAAGAGAAAACGCTTCCCTGCCAATGACGACAATTTCCGGCTTTCCGCAATACCGCTATTATCCACCAGGTGGCGGATAACTTCCACTTCTGCAACTTATACAAGCTGGAAGTAGCGCCTCATGTGAAAGAGAAAGAACTCTGTGTATGTTTTAAAGATCGCTCTGCATCTGATCTCTATCGAGAGTCATTCACAAAAAATTGAATAATCTCAGCTTTTTGCTCAAAATTGGGTGTTTTTGAAAAAACCTACCCATATTTGAGAGGTGATAAAAAGAGAACTAATGAAGGTAGGATGAAACAGATTTTTTGTTTGAAAGCAGAGGGTCTGTTCTTTCATTTGATATATTGTATGTTTAAAGGAAAAATTCTGGAAGGCATTAAACGTTTGTGAAAATCATGAAAAATGCTGGCGCTGACTGGCAACTTTTTTAAAAAACGCTGGTGGGGAAAGAGTTAAGAGCAAAATACTAAACGTTAATCGTTTATAAAATGCTTTTTACTTTTTACAAATAACTTTTGCATTTCTCTCAGAGATATGTTGTGCAACTCTCATTGCATAAATGCACATACTGATTTGCGAATGTGCAAAATTTGTGCGTGCCTTCATTTTTTTTATGCAGACATTCAAATGTTGTTGCACCAGCAATTGCAGCAAAAAATGTGTGGATAATCTCTACAACTACAAATTCCACTATCACAGGTGTGCATGTGTTTTGCACCAAAAATACCTAATTTTTACACAAAAAAAGTGTGAAGAAAAAATGTGACAAAATGAAGTTAATACCATCCTTGAACATAATGTATTGCTTGCAGAGAAACCCAGTTAAGATAAGTGTAGAATGCACTGTAAAAAATAATTGTGTGAATTAGTTATTTCAACTTATTTTTGTAGACATAACTACTTTTATAAATTGTTGAAACAACAAGAAAATGTACGTTTTTTTGTCCTAAACTAGGATAAAAGTTGAATAAACTAGTATAATTGTTATTTAAACTAAAAAAATGTGTCACATACTGTGTCACATTTTCGCGGCCTTTACTTAAAAAAATTGCGAGACTGAAGGAGATTACGGACTTCCACCACATCTCTACAGCCTTGGTGACTAACAGACAATCCGTTTCAACAGATGCATGCGCGCTGACGCAATACACGTATGGAACCGAAATTTACTTTTTTAATGGTCTGACTAGTTGCTAAACTGATCTCTTGAACAAATGCCTTGTCGAAAATAACAATTGTTTTGGTTTCCTAGGTAATCTACTGTATGTGTTGTTGTTTTGCTTGTTATATAAATAAACTACATTTAAAGAACTTTGTTGTTATTTATTCTTAGCGGAGTTTACCGGAAGTTATGTGTTCCACGACAGCTGCTTGTTTATGTTATTACTGCTGAAACTCTATAAGGTACTATTTTAAGTTATATTTTTTCATATAGGTTTTAAACTATAACTGTATACTGATCTGGCTGAATAAATATCCAAATTAATGAAGTGTTTGCACCAAATCAATATACGACTAAAATGGCGCCGACCAATAAATCATTAAGGAAATTAAGTATTTTCTTTATTAAAGGTATTGAGGAAAACCGGTTTAATGCAGCGGTCAGCCAGTGCTAAGGGTGGCCAATCGAATCAAAGAACATGGGTGTTACTCGCCAATTATATCAAAGGGGGCGGGAGTTATGGTTTACAGAAGCTGAGGTAAATTTCCTTGTGAAAGAGTGCAACACACGATGCAAGTAGCTAAACATTTTAATAATTGGCTGTTTTACGTCAGAAATATTAAATAACACACAATATTATCTTGTGATTGAAACTACAAAACGGTGGTTTTAATTTAGACTTTATTGACACGGTTAATGTAATGTACTTTGTAAGTTAATTGTGACAAGACATAAAACATTAACAGTGCCATTAAGTAACACAATGTCCACATCAGAAACGAGGCAATGTGCAACATTTAAAACGTTTGTAATAGTGTTGACTAACCAAGGTCTCTTTAAGGGAAGTTGTGGTACTCCTCATTCATGTCTGCAGTTGTGGTAGGGGAGACCGGGGCTGGTTGTCTCACGGGTTGGTTGTCACATTGCTTATTACAGACACACTACATGGCGCTGTGGTACAATTTTGATATCAATTTGTTAGCCTTTAATAGCTTACTCATTTGCACTTGTAATTTTGCTGAGCAGACACAAAACATTGACGTTAGGAGACAATTTTTTATTTTTATGGGTCAGAGTTAATTTTTATGTTGGTTTTGTTTTTGTGTTGAGATCTTGTAGGATATTAGTCATTCAAAAACAAAACACTCATTAAAAAGCTAAAAGTAATAGCTTTATTTTGAGTCATCTTTTAGCGATCAAGTTAAAGCCGTGTGGCAGCTAGCTTATCATGTTCGTCAAGAAGTCAGTTGGGGATGGTTGTCACATAGCTTGCGGGGTTGGTTGCCACATGTAAGTATTGGAAATGTAGACCTTTTAAGACTGTTTGTCTGTTTGTTTGTTTTTGTTTGCTGTTAAAATAAATAAATAAAGCATTAAATAAAGAGGTTTTAACTAAAATTATAAACACTAAAAATAATTTCATTATATTTCTCAACACAGTAGACAATTCAAGTAACTGATCACCCACTTTAATCCCATTGTTTAAACATAATGGGCATTGATGACAACTATCAGAGGGTTGGTATTCATTTTAAAACTTATTTGCAGTTTCTAGCTTAAAAAACTAAAAAGTTACACATTATTTTTTCAGATCCCAATTTATCACTGAAATCCTATTGAATCACTATAGGGACAACCAACCCCATACCCTGTGACAACCAACCCCGTGATGGGGTTGGTTGTCACATTGTGTCAGAGTGTCTTTGATGGTTAATTACTTCCTGTTACAATATATTATAAAAGTAAAAAGTATACACATTTAAAGCCAAGACCCCAAGGTTTCATTTCATGTAGGAATTACTGCTGAAAGATTTTTTGAAAATGAGCAATTCATGCATGAGTAAAAATTGTGACAACCAACCCCGGTCTCCCCTACTCCTCGGTCATGTCTGCAACGCCTTTATGCAGATATTTCTGTCACGCACCCCACACGCGTTCTCTCTCTCCCTCACAAACACTGTGTTTGTTCACAAACTTTTACCTTTAAAAAATTATAAAGCGTTTAAGGAGAGAGTACAGCTAAAAATTATAATTATATTTGTCATTTAAAACCCAATTCTGCTTATTGGGAAGAGTCTAGTTAATGTATTTACATATAACTATCTTTTAAAAAAATCAGTTTTACAGATAAATCATATGAATTTGAGACCACATTAGATATTGGATGACACATTTTTTTTTATTTTGAGTGGTTTATCTCTTAAATTTATGAACACATTCTCCATCACTTTCACCATAATGATGTACTAATGTTTTCAAGTGTATCATTTATGTAAGCAATAAGGTACGAGAGGCTGTGCTGTATCGTGAATAAGTAACGGCTGAAGGGCGTTGTTAGGCACGACGCGAAGCAGGGTTTAGAATAATCCACTAGGCCTTAGTTATATTAGGACATTTAAAGGGATTTTGTCAGTTTTTGTACTTAAATCGCTATGGTGAGTAGGACTATTTATTCCATGTCGAGAAAGAGAGAGATTGTGTGAACTAGGATACCGTTGTGCGTCTCTTAACAGCACTGTTATTGCCTCGGTCAAGAGAGCTGCTTGGAACTACATTCACCATGCGTTTCCCAGAACATAATTGCACACCTCAGAACGTTTATCAGCCAATCAGATTCAAGCATTCAATGGACCCATAGTATAAATATATAAATATATCAATGACAGTGTGCAGCAGAGCAGGCAGACTAACATTAGCTGATAGCAGATAATATATCAGTTGACGCTATTTAACAATATTTACATCACTGGGTACTCCCACAGGCCAAAAACATGCAAGTTAGGCTAATTGGAGATACCAAATTGTCCCTCCCCCAACCTGTGTATGGATCAACTTGTCTGAATAAAACTTCTGTATTGATTAACTGGTTCTCGCCATGAATACAGCTATAGATGCTGGAATGGATAATATGAGTACTATGAAAAGTTGCCTGTTTTCACAACTTATTTACAGATTAAACTTAAAAACAGAATAATACTTAAAAGCTGCTGTGTGACAAGGTGTACATCTAACAAGCCAAAAAAGCATAAATAAGTTTTTATAAGCTGTCGACTTCAAAAAAACGAGCGTTTAAAGACACAAAAATGGTGGATCTATCAGCACCGCGTCAGTGCCGTTGCTCGCGGCAGAAGTTGAACACTTCTCAACTTTTCAAGCGGCAACGCGTGCGTCAGCCAATCAGATCGCCTTATGCAAATAACCTAGGCAGAGCCAGCCAATTATGTTTATGGAAGACCGGAGCATGTGTTGTGGCCACTGTGATTGGCTGTTGGCCACAAGCCTTCCATCAAGCGTTAACGCTTTCGCCCTGTGTGAATGTACCTTTAAAAGAAAGAAGGTCAACACACAGTTATAATCATGTTCAGTCCAGCTTCATTACTGCATCTGATATTCACCAGTTTACCTTTTTTTTACAAACTACTTTACTATAGTAAAACAAGCCTCATCTTTTCACTGTCCAAGTGAAAAATGTCATGTTTCATATATGGCCAGACAGGTGTTATGTTAATAACATTTTTTAACAAAAAAAAAAAAACCCTAAGAGGAAGATGAAATGTTTATTTAAGTATATGAATATGTTTATTTACTAAAAATCACATAGTCGAAGGAAAGTATATATTATATTATTATTTAAATGTATTTATGAGGACAGTAAAATTAGGAATAGTAGCATATATTCTATTCTATAATAATTTTCCCATTTTCTGTAATATAAAGCTGATTTAAAAACAATGCAATATTGTAGAAAGCACTTTATAAACTTGACTAAATAAATGTATATTTATTTATTTTTTCTTGCATGGTAAAGTATCAGCGAGTGCTGATAGTAATATTTATACATTTGATCATCGAATTTTGTCTTTTATCACTGTATTAATAATGCCTTATCTATGCATTGTCTTTATAAGGTTTTATTATGGGAAACACGTAACCCGAAACCTGCGTTTATATACTGGACTTGACGAAAACTGTAGGAGGAGTTCCCTAAGGTATAACATCGGTAAATGACAAAAACTGCGGCAAAATGACAGAAATAACTCTTCCTGTTTAGTTTACGGCTTTGCTCCAAGACTTTTTTGTAGCTCTTGCCATACCAAATGAAAGAGAGCAAAACAAAAATAAACATATTGATAATCGATAATCAAATGTATAAATATTAGGCTACTATCAGCCCTCGCAAATAACAAATTTAAGTGATCTGGACTTCGTTCTCCTGAAAGCATCGTAACTTCATAATAGCCTATTTGTAATCTATTGTAAGATCTATGAGGGAACTGAAGAAACCAGGGTTATGACGTCACCTGCAGGACAACCGGAAAATTACAACTAAGTTTTCCTCCTGTAGAAAATGTGACTTTAATATTCGTTATGTATATTAATATTTGTTATGTACATTTCGTTATTAGCTTTCATTTTATTGTTTATTTGTTTAAATACTTATCATGACTTTGCGTTTTCATGACTTTCATGAAATTTATTTAGTCAAGTTTATAAAGCGCTTTCTACAATATTGCATTGTTTTTAAATCAGCTTTATATTACAGAAAATGGGAAAGTTATTATAGAATAGAATATATGTTACTATTCCTAATTTTACTGTCCTCATAAATACATTTTAAGTAAGGAATAATTGACGACGGGCCATTGAATTATAAGAAAATAATGCACACCCAATGTGCAATGCGGCACAATGCAAAGCAATGGACCGGAGTCAATTATTCCTCTTATACCACGGTTACCACAAACATTGCTCTGGTGACTATTTTTAATACATTTGACAAGTTAGGTGTGCGGTTATCAGAAATTAATGCATACCCACGGAACATTTCTCAGCCAATCAGAATACAGCATTCAACAGACCCGTGGTATAATAATAATATAAAATATACTTTTCTTCGACTATGAGATTTTTAGTCGATTAATGTGATAACTTCTAAAGTAGACATGCCTTTCCATCTTATATAAAAATGGCCCTTGATAGAAGCAAGAATTATATAATATTGAAGTTTTATTTTATATAAAGAATTTGAAAACAATATCATGAACAGAAGTGCAAAACCATCATTAAGTGCATATCAGCACAATAATTGAAAAAGTGACATCTAAAGGTTATATGTATATCACTTAACATTGTAACTTAAACACATTAACAGTTCTCCTGTTGCTCAGTTAGTGATCATTGCATTAACAGCGCAAAGGTCATTGGTTTTGATCCCACATATAATGATAAATAAAGGTATACTGTAGACTAAATGCACTGTAAGCTGCTTTGGATAAATGCATGTGCCAAATGCATAAATGTAAAGTAATAAATAAAAAGTACATTTGAGTATATGGACAATATGTTGGTACTATAAGGATCTATGATCTTATCCCCAAAAAATAAACAGTTGTTCACAATCACTGCATCAATTTATTTGCCAGTACAATGAAAGTGTTTAATATAAAGAAGACAAATGAAGATGTAAAGGCTGGTCAGCCAGAGAGATTGACATCTGTGATAAAACTGGGACTTGACTGCACAGTCTTACACCAGTCATGTTTCTTGATATCAATCACTATAATTGTCTAATATGGGGAATCAGCACCACTTTCTCATCAGGATACTGGGAGTATTTTTCTTCAAGCATAAGAGAGGAGGACACAAACAAGCCAAAACTAATATCTCTGTTCAGATCGTTATACCAATGTTATGTTTAGTGTTAAATTTTACATTATTAAAGGCGGAGTCCACGATGTTTGAAAAACGCGTTGGAAAAGGAGATGGGCCGACTACCAAAACACACTTATAGCCAATAAAATCAAATTAAATGCCAGGTTGCGTATGTGTGGGGCGGGTCTATCAACAGAAGGTCCAGATTCTATTGGGGTAGGGGCGTGTTTGTTTAGGTGATTTCAAATATCAACATTGGCTTTCAAACATCATGAACTCCGCCTTTAAAATATAACTTACATCCCTCTTGTGTTTTCTTTAGTGTCTGAATTGCCTGTCAACAAAATAGTGATGTGAATACCATATGTATCTCATGTATTTTTTGTTTATCAGTACTGCAGTTTTGATTGAATTCACAATATTCTCTGTTACTAGTGTACACAAAAATGGCTATTGTGTGCGGTGTTTGCTGTATGTTTACTTCCTTTGTGCCTAACCTCTAAAGCCAGATGATCAATTTAAATTTTTCTTTAGATATTTTCTCTTCATCAGGTTTGCCATCTTCTTTGTACAACCATCATACCGGTCATCAACTGAATTCACTGCAATATCCAACTAATATCTGTCCTTCAACAGCCTGTCTTTCATCCTGATAAATAATTTAATAAAATCATTAACCGTGCTTGTGCAATAATATACAGACTCATAATTCAGTCTTACCTTTCAGGCTGCCCTTATATATAGCAGAACACTTAGAGAAGACATCAGAATGTGCTGTGTATGGAAAATTGTCATCACAAACTTCTACTAGTTTAAACAACAAAATCCTTACATCATTACACCTGTAGGTGGTGATCAAGGAGTATTTTTCAGATTATATGTGATGATCTTCTTTTATAAAACGACCCTATGATATAATATTGCTTTGTAAAGTAACAAAAGATTTTAGTGAGGGACAAACTCAGAGGTTTCTTTTATTTTAAGTAGTAGAAACATGATTGGTTAAGAAACATTCCTCATGAGTAGATCTGAAATGTCAAATGAGCGTTTTTTTTTACAGTTCTAAAATATCACAGAGTTTCATGTTTTTTGCCATGTTCACTTCACACGAATGTGTTGCTTTAGTTTGCAAGATGTCATTAAAGTAAAAATGTCAAACAGAGACAAGTTCTGATTGTTAAAACATATTCAGTTTACGTTATCCGATTTGAAATATGTAATATGTAAAAGTGAAAATTAAAAAGGCAGTGATAGGTTAAATGTTGAACTTGTTATAAGTGCATAGTTTGTGGGTTTGTATTAGATATAGCTTTAACAGTCTTCACTGTAAAGACCTAACAAGTTTAACTGAGGATTCAGAATATCTTCATTTAAGTTTGTAAACGTACATGTCAACATTTAATTATTTAAAATTAGGGATGCACGATATATCGCCCGACATATCGTTATTGGCCGATAACTGCTTATATTTAATATTATCGGTCTGATAGCAAAATTAGGCCGATAAATGAAAGCCGATAAATTATGGATTATTTTGGTTTGTTGAACCACTTCACTTGCTCATTGCTGGCCATGTGGAGTTTTGATTGGTGCTTTCTGTGACATAGCACGAAGATGACACATGTTGCAGGCTTAAGAAGAGTATGCTAGTCTAGCGCAAAGACAAGATGTCCGCGATCTGGGAGTTTTTCATTGTGAAATTAATATGAATATTTATCGGCCTATATATATATATATATATATATATATATATATATATATATATATATATATATATATATATATATATATATATATATATATATATATATATATATATATATATATATATATATATACAGGCACGTGCAGAGGGGGGGGTAATATATATATATATATATATATATATATATATATATATATATATATATATATATATATATATATATATATATATATATATATATATACAGGCACGTGCAGAGGGGGGGGGCGGGTGCCTGCCCCTTTACCCCTGGATGACCAAAGTGCCCTTTTTGTCAAGGCATTTTTTTTTTATTAAATGCCCTTTTGTGAAGGCCTGCCCAATCTAACTATTAGTAAAATTAATACAAAATAATTTAGCCGCAAATAAAATTAGTCACATGATGACGTATTGACCTTTTATTGGACAATCTCTTCAGGGAAAGCTCACAGCGCTAGCAGCGCCCACACGTGCACACGGTGCGCAGTACACTACAGGGAGGAAACCCCTCGAGCCGTGAGGAACAACGTGAGGAGAGCATGCACAGCTTTTGTTTATTGCTGTCTGTGTGTATTAACATCTCTAGAACGTTAGATGCAAACAGGGCTCTCAAGTCTCACGCATTTCAGCCAGTTCACACGCCACACCTTGTATTTCTCACGCTGAAAATAAAACATTCTTCCCATATAAAAACAATGGATGAGGCAAAGGCAGGGACGTTCTCTGCCGGGAGTTCATACAGGTAGTCTCGAGTTTTTAGGTGTGCTCAACTTCACGCAGCAATGCAAGAACCGAAACGCACATGACATCAAAGTACCGCGAGAAATATTCGGGAAATCATACGGAGGAGTTTGATTTCAAATCGCTCTCGCGCTGTTCTAATGTCATCCACTTGTCACGCGGAGTTTGTTGGAAGAGCAAGATCCGATGAATACGGTAAAAAAAATCTAAATTTTTGTATCATATTGAATTTACGATTCCTGGACTCGCCTTTGATAAAAGACAATGGGAGCTGATGTTGGGTAATATAGCCATACTCGTGCTAAATTATTAACTCAGTCAAAAACTCTCCAGCTTTGCAACCAGTTTTAGTTTACCTGAAAATAAAAAAGTACTAGAGGCTTCATGAAATGAATGAAAGGAGAGATGAATGTCATTATTTTATTGCCCTGTCATCAAGGCATCAAAGTGTGCAAAAAAACAACACAAACACGATTCAAAACTAAAATATGTAGGCTACTCTCTTTGTATACAAATTTCGAACAGGATTAGAATAGAATAGAATTTAATTATATTTTAAATATGACAACAAAAACACAAGCCTGTAAACGTAATAATATCTTAATGTCACAATGAAATATATAATATCATATAATTTCAAAACTGCATATACTGTGTTGACACACACAAACACTTAATGAAATGCACTGTAAGTCGTTTTGGATAAAAGCTGCTGCCAAATGCATAAATATATAGATATAAAACTCAGTCTATATAGATTTTTCTGTCTCACTCTATTTGCAAGGAAAATAAAGAAAAACGTTAGACTTATCATCTTTCTATTCTGTATTACTTTATTATTTGTTTCAGTTGTGTGCTTGCGTGTCAGCGAGCAAAGTGCCCTTTTTATTCTTTGAGCACCTGCCCCTCCAATGGTCTCTGCACGGCCCTATATATATATCGGTTATCGCGCCCCAAATATAAAGAGTTATCGGCATCGGCCAAAATTTCCATATCGCTGCATCCCTATTTAAAATGAGTTGTTGTTGTTACTAAATGTATTCCTTATATTTTATATTTATTGTACTTTTTTAGGTCTAATTTACTTAATCTACACATCTAACAAAGCTCCAACTGCTGTTATTTACTAGTCTCTATATTATCTTTTCTTTGATACACACAAGTGAAACATTTGTAACTTGTGAAACTCAAAATAGGATACTGTAGGTAAGTCAGAAGAGACAGATCTCAGTACAGGCACACACACAGTTATCACTCACTGAGTGAGGCAACACCCAGTATGGCCATCGTAACCATAAAACATCCTGAGCACAAGCAACACTCTTCTGCACAATGACAACCACAAGATCTCCAACAAAACTTAACATGAAACTTTAACAAGTCTTCATCTTTGCTGAAAAACATAAGAAATTCAAATCGTACTCTGAGCCACATGCATGTGTCACAACTTATAATTAATAGGTAAACATGATAAAATGAAAAATCCTGAATTTAGTTTAACTAGAGCGTTGGATTGAATTAATCTATAATCAATCTTTATCTACTAAATTATTTTGAGCTTTTGTGTTTAGGGTGTGCTAGTAACTAGTTAAAATACGGCATGAAACTGTGTACACAATGTAGAAGCTCATAATTGACCAGAAACTACAGATGGTGTTAAATGTCACATTTATTCTTAGAAACTGTGAAGTGAGAATGACAATGAGCATGATAACTTTAATATGAATATAGACTTTAAATCTAAAAAAAATATAATAAAAACAGACATGGTAAATTAAAAATGTCAAAATCTATTGCTTGAGTAGAAGATGCACATGAATTCGTACAATAAAAAAAAAACTTAAAACGAGACAGAAACATGTCAAACTAGGTATGATAATCATCAAGGCCGCCTTAATGCACGGGCTTACCTGGGCTGAAGCCCAGGGGCCTCCCAAGTTCAAGGGCCTCCCAAGTTTGCGTTGATGACGAGCTGAAAATGTCATATTGTTTTGTAACTTGTCGGGTTTTCTGTCAATCACTCTAATTGCACGTTACATGGCTGCTGATTGGTCCGTTGTAACTTAACGTGAAATAAAATGTCAGACGTAACATATTTTTTATCCTGCGTAATGTAATTAAGTGCGCGTTGTCAACTTGACATTCCTGCACGTTAGACTGAGTGTGACAGAGAAACGGGAAATAATCCACCAACAAATGAAAGAGTAATTTCTGAAATTTCATAATGCACTAGTGAGGTGCAGGTCTCTCTCTCTCTTTCGTGCGCGCGCTCGCTCGTTCGCTCTCTGTGCTCGTTCAGCTGAGTCTCTGGCATGCAGAAGTCTCTGACCCGTGCACAAGAAACTGTGCCGCTAAATTAAGAAAGGAGTTCCCGCACATAATGCTGTTAGTTGTTATAAAGTTTAAGTTTACTCGCGTTTATATCAGTGACACGTGCGCAGCTGGAGCGATGTAGTTTGACGCGACGTCAGCTCACAGTACACACATCTGTTGGTAGAAAGACGAGAAAGAGACGCAACGGTAAAGGTGCAAGTCTAAGAAAGTAAAGAGCGACAAAACCATCTCAAATGATCATCCCTTATAGCACCATTATAATCTCACTATCTAAAGATGTTATATACAGGTATGTTCCCTGTCTGTTTTGTGCATATTCATACTTGGTCGGTTTACATGCTTATAAATACAATGCATACTATATCTTCAGTAGCCTACAAAATAAATAACTGATAAAAAAACAAGATTCTGTCTATAAAGACTTAGCTTTTGTTATCATTAATGCATTTAACAAGATTATGTCTATAAAGACTTATCTTTTGTTATCATTAATGCATTTTCACTTTAAAACTAACTTTAACTTATTATATTTTTAAAACTGTGGTGAGCATTTAGTTAGTGAGTGGCAATTTTCTGCAAATTATATTCCAAAAACTATATAAACATAAAGCTTATAAACATATAAACTTTCACACATTTTGGTTTTATTATCACCACAAGTTGCTGTGTGTGGTTGTTAAATAAAGTGTCTTGTGTTTATGCTCAAGTGGGCTCAGTGATATGTTAATAACAATATTATGGTGTTTTCTGGCTCAAAGAGGGAAAACTCACTGTTGTATGTCTCGAAAGAAACTAATGCATTTTGTGATGTGGATTACCTAGATATTACACTTAAAAAAAGAGACTATAAATCGAGGGGAAGGGGGGCCTACAAAACCTCTTAGCCCCGGGGCCTCACATTAGGTTAAGGCGGCCCTGATAATCATACACTCCCAGAAAAAAAAGGTACAATCGTTGTCACTGTGGTAGACTACCTTTTCAAAAAGTACACTTGTGTACCTAAAAGGTGCATACTGGTACCTCAAAGGTACATATTTGTACAAAAATGGTACATATAAGGACTTTAAAAAGTTTCTGGGAAGACTAGGGTTGCTGCTGGTAGAGTTGTTAGTGAGACCAGCATTTTCACCCTCTGGTCTGTGTGGGTCCTAACATAAAAGTATTCACCTTATTCCGCCACGCCCCTTTTTAATTCTTCGCTCTTCCGCATTTTGTCAACCGACTTCCGCTGCTAATATGGCACAGTGCATTCGGTGGTTCGTTTGGTGGTTAGAAGATTGTTTGTAGTTCACTATAACTTTAGCGAAATGACAAATATCGCTACTGCTGTAAATGTTTTAAATTAGGAGCACGGTTAAAACTTCATACGACGCTCGGATAGTCTTATATTGTCCCATCAATCGTCTCGTGGTTAGACGATATGAAGCGGCTGCGGCAAGTAACCTGGCATATTTAATTACCTCGTCCTGTCAGGAGTTGATGGAGCAGCATTGAAAATTATTAAAAGTATGTCTACCAATATTTACACAGTGATTTCGTCTTTTTTTATAGCAAATGTGCACCTTAGCCAGTCCAATAACTATTTCGTTTTTATGTGGTACAATGATAGAATTCATTTGCAAACTTGCCAACACTTATTCCTTCAAATCAGGAAACTTATATCCTACAAAGCTCACATATGGTTTAAGAAATTCCTTACAGATAATATTTGATCACACTGTAAAGGTTTATATAACTGCATGGCAGGTTACATCTGATCACATAGTAAATGTTTAATATAACTGCATGACATGTAACAGCAGATCACATTGTAAAGGTTTAATATAAATGCACAACATCTGATCACATTGTAAAGGTTTAATATAATTGCACAACATCTGATCACATTGTAAAGGTTTAATATAAATGCACAACATCTGATCACACTGTAAATGTTTAATATCACTGCATGACATCTGATCACATATGAAGGTTTAATGTAACTTTACAACAGGTAAAGCAAGACCACCCTGCAATAAATTAAGACACAGCTTTATCGAAGTCATCAGGAGCTGATCCCAAGTGTTTTTCTGGAAGCTGTTGGTGTATGTACTGGTAAAGTGCTTGGCAACTGTGTAATGGATGCAATATCAACCCTGTGTAAAGCTGAACCAAAGATGGTTGTTTCTCAGCAGAGATGTGTACATTTGTGCCAGCTCAACACATTGAAGCAGTTTCTCGGACAGGGTTTACAGGATTAGGATTTAATTATATTAGGACATTTTAGTTTTTACAAACAAACCCTACAAAAAAAAAAACAAGACTGGTGCGTATCTTGTGACAAAACAATGGCACTCATATATGTTGAGGTATGTCAGTAAAAGGTGTTTTTAAATTATTGTAGCTCAAATATGCATTTTAGCTTGGGACCAGGATAAGCCCTGTCCGGGAAACCGCACCATTGTTTTCCCATATCAGATGTAGGTTGCTTCAGGTTGAGTTGTGATTTTAAAGTGTAGTTGTGGTCAGAGACGGATGGATCCTCCCATTGTGTTTCTGCATCACAGTTTAGGAACATGTTGATTGTATCATCCTCACAGTTGTCCACTGCATCACTACACATCAATGCATCTGTGAAAACAATAAAACCATAAACAGTTTTATGTTAGTATTTAAAATAAACTTGCATCATGAGAATTAATATATAACGTTAGCGTTAAATGGCACCCATACTTAAACAGAACAGTGTGTAAGAGAGAGATGCATTAAAAAGAGACAGTAACATTATACACACAGCCTTTAACTTCAGTGTTAAATAATACGTTGTTTAATAGGTCATTATCAATATCTGAATGAAAAGCTGACATTTTAGCATCTGAAATCTCAGTAACTTGTAGGAATCACGTGGGCTACTGTAAGAATGTAATGTACTATAATATCTCGTTGTACTATCGTAAATATAAAAATATAGGTGGACAATTAAAACCATTCAAATAGTTGCATTTTATAAACTAACGTTACTGATCTTAAGTGTATTTGTAGAACGGACTTCACAAATCTAACTTTAGGCGAACGAGCACAAAGTTAGCTAAGATAGCTTACCTGAAACTGGCCACCTTTTCAACACCCGGCGTGGTTTAAAGTTACCGGAACATCGTAGTCGAACCTTGGGATAAGGGTATTCCTCAGTTGGCTTTAAATTGGTAAGAAAGAAACATAAAGGCGCTCGGGTGAGCTTTTTAAGCTTTAACGCGTCGCCTACAGTCACTGCCTCAGCTGCTCATCGTCTATGCGGCCGGAAGAACGTTGACAAAATGAGCGAAATGGCGCCGCCCTTGTTGTCGTGAAAAATAAGGTGAATAGTGATGGGGACACTTTACCATCAAAAAAGCACTTTAAAGGTAAACACCATCGTTTTCCTATATTTATGATATGATATGATTCTTATTTTTCTATAAAGACCACTCTCACCCTGGTTCCCATCTGTTCAAACTGTTGCCCTCTGGTAGACGGTACAGATGTTTAAAGTCACTGACAAATAGACTTAAGGATAGCTTTTTTCCCAGAGCTATTACTGCACTGAACACATATGCTCTGAACATCAGTCTTCCTTTGTTTTTCTACCTGTATCAACATTAATTTATTATGCATCAATTATATCCCTTTCTTTTTTAATTATATTTATTCCTAGTTTTAGCTTAAATATTTTTAATTGTACACTACTTTGTATTATGTTTTTATTACTTTTATGTATTATGCACCTATGGAAAAGCTTTGCAATTTCGTTGTATTAAACATACAATGACAATAAAGACAATTCAATCAATTCAATTACTATGTTTTTACCTCGATTTAGATGAATTAATACATACCTATTAGCCCCATTCATTCCTTAGGATACGGACTACCGGCACATCCGGGAACTTGACTGTAAATTTCGTCACCGCCCCTTTTCGGGGGTTAAAAAAGCAGCGCCTACATTGGCTTCCATTCAAAATAGCGTAACAAAGCAACGTTTTTACACAGCCGGCAGGCGTAAATAACTTATGAAATCACTCAGATTACACATGTCGAGTATTTATCTGTCCATCCTGCCTGCCATAGAGCGCGAAAGATACATTAACACATTTAATTTGGTCAATATAAAAACATGTCCCTTTCATTCTCACAGCGTCAAATTTGTGTAACAACGCCATCCAGTGATTGCTGGAAATATCGCTAAGCCAGTTAGTTGTATGGCTGGACAGAAAAGTGCACTCATTACTCTAAATATAAAGACATAATAAATAAATACGAAGTAACTTTCAAATACGAAGTAAAATCATTCACTTGCTTCCCTGTTGACTCGATGAGGTACGTGTTTAATGTCCGGGTAAGACACCTCTGGCCAATAGGGAGCGTTGTTACACAAATTTGATGCTGGGAGAATGAAAGAGACATGTTTTTATATTGACCAAATTAAATGTGTTAATGTATCTTTCGCGCTCTATGGCCGGCAGGGTGGACAGATAATTACTCAACGTGTTTAATCTGAGTGATTTCATAAGTTATTTACGCCTGCCGGCTGTGTACGAACGTTGCTTTGTTCCGCTATTTTGAATGGAAGTCAATGGAACGTCTAGTGCGATTTCCCCCAAAAGTGGGCGTGAACCTGTTCAGAGACATTCTATGACGTTGCGCCGGTTGTGCGTATCCAAACAGAGATGAATTTAGAAGCCACCAAACACTTCCATGTTTTCCCTATTTAAAGACTGTTACATGAGTTACACTTTGACCTCGGCGCGCAGGTGCAGTAACATCATCATTCCTGACTACTACCCCTCTAGTTTGAGCGACAAGAGAAGTGATGATGTTACTGCCCCTGCGCGTTGAGGTCAAAGTGCTGCAAACTAAGTGCTCTTCCGCCATACAATGTAGTTCTCATTTTTTTATTTGTGCCACCATATTGACTCATGTAACTACTCATGTAACAGTCTTTAAAAAGGGAAAACATGGAAATGTTTGGTGGCTTCTAAAATCATCCCTGTTTGAATCCTAAGGAACTAATGGTGCTAGGGTAAATGCTAACATTCATGACGCGCTGTACAAAGATTAAGTGCACGTATTGAAAAAAAGAGAGGTATGTATTTATTTGTCTGAGGGAAGAACATAGTAAAATATTGAAAAATGGTGGTGTTTCTCTTTATCCATTAGTTCATGTACGTTCATCTTTTTCTCCTCTAGGCTTTTATGTAATCTGAGCATAAGTCAAATCAACAGATCCAGAAGCCACACCTAAAAAAAAAAAAATGCAAAAGACCAAAATGAGTTTGAATCATTCAATATTTAACTTTATCTTTAAATACTGAATGATGCTGTTTTCGCTTTACTTTAGTTTATTATTTTAGTTCACCTCACCTTTATCTCCTATCTTCACTTTAGAGTAAACAGTGTCACCACCTTCACTGCTATTCCCTAAAAATGCAGAGAGTTAGGAAACTTTATTAAAACCACCTGACATTTCCAATCTTTTCTGTGTAATAAGATTCAGTTCTTGGTAACTTTGTCTGACATGTCAGTTAGTCAATATAAACTTATTTTTTATGTTACAGCTCAATAACAGCACCTCAAAATCATGCTGTTGTACTGAATATCATCACAAGTGTTATTTAAAATGTTACGAAAGCATGATATTACTAAGATAACATGACTACAACATTAGGCATCTTAAGCGGTGCACTATTAAAGTCAGCTATCAAAGACAATAATGAATAAAATAAAAATAATTTGAAATCTCTCTGATGATAACGAAGCAGACATCTCAGGAAAGATCTTGTGTTTCTTTACCTTTCTTTTTTTTCTTTTTCTTCATTTCTTTCTTAGGTTTCAGTTCAATATCAGCATAAGTGATATCAGCTGAATCACTTTCATTGTCTACAATGAAGAATAAAGAAATGATTAAGAGTTTTATCCTCGCAGTGTTTAGTTTTACTCTTCTGGTTGTTTTTACCTTTGCTCTTGAGTTTATTTTTCTTGAAGTTGACCTGTGAATACATGGCATCACTGGGACCGGCCTGAGTCACTGCTGAAGAAAAATGATTTGAATCTTAAAACTTTCCAACGGATTCTTTTTTGTGAGTTGAACTATATTAGATGAGATAAAAACATTACCTGAGCTTGCGTCTTTATTGTCCGTTGCATCAACAGAGTCATAAATATGAGCATCTCCTGTAATGAAAAAATAAAATAATGAATAAAGTTTCAAGAGATCATCTATAAAAGCTTTATATCTTTATATTAAAGTAAGTTTATAGAAATATTGTTAACATGTTAACAATAAACTGTGCCACCTTGTGAGGCTGTTCTGGGTGGTTGATGGGGTGTTGCTATGTTTTTAGCCTGTTGCTCTGCAGTTACTAGTGTGTTCTGGGTATATGTTGGGATGTCAATTCATCAGTTCTTATAAAAGCAGAATTCATTCTGTATAAATGTGCTGTAGACTGACCAGACTGCAGTGGAGTGAATCCATCTTCAGTCCGTTTTTGATCTGATGTCCGACTGATGTTCTGCTGTGGACTGACAGCTGAGGGAGACCGAGAGACTTTACCTACAATAGTCAAACACAGTATGTAATTTTTGTGCTTTTATAGCAACACCAAACAGGATCAAGAAAAAAGTGATTGTTTTAAACAGGTCTTCCAAAACACTTCAACATGACACTACCATCTGCTATTGTCTGGACAAACAAAACAGCAACGTATTTTAAAGCCAACTTCATGATTTTGTAGACGACACTGGTTTAGAAGCACATCCTGTTTCAGTTTATTTGTTTTTTGTTTGTTTGTTTGTTTAATTTCACATATTTAAATCCTAAAAAAGTACATTTAACATTTACCATACGTGCCATTCTTCCCAGACGCGTGCTGGCCAGGATTTCTGTGTGTCTTCTGGAAGTCGTATTTGTTGACCGCATACGCCATTCAGTTAAAAACATAAGACATACAATCGTAGTTTCATTCTTACCTTAAAATGTAACGGTTGCGTTTCTGTAATAATAATAATAATCCTCTATGACGTATGTGGTTGACAAATATGACTTCCGGAAGATGCACCCGAAATCCTGGCCAGGACGCGTCCGGGAAAAATGGCACGTATGGTCACCCTAATTTATTTCTAATGTTCTGTTTGGTTGGTATAGTGTTGAAAAAAACTAAAACAGGAAGTGCTTCAGGACAAGTGTTGTTAACAGCTTGTGAAATGGTCTTTACAAACACTTAACTCTTTATTCCAGTAATGCACTGTCTGTTTGATGTACTGTATAAAGGCACAGAGTTTCTGAACTGCCCAATTTTCCTCTCGAGAGGTCGAATGCATTCTGACTGAATTTTGTTGTGTGTGCATAAATGCACTCCCACCTTTTTAAAATATCACTAAACCGCATACTTTAGTATTATCATTAGGAAACAAATGCTTTTTTTGGACATGCGGACTAAAGGTGGAGGACCACCACAGACACGCTAAATGGCAGTCTTTTACTGTAGCTCAAACAAAAGGAGTTTTTGAAAGTTATAATAAAGGATAGCTGGTGTGTGAAAGCTGTGGCTTGTAGCAAACTTCTTAGAGCACCAGACTTGATCTTATTTAAAGGTGGTTCAGGTACAACTGTTTACAAAAGCACCACAATGTTTATACTGTGTTTACAAAAATGTACGTTAAACTATGATAGGATACATCACAAACATTACACACTTCACCTTCAAGATTTGGACATTCTGTGCAAATGTGTCATTGATGTTTTATAGATTTATGTGAGGGCAGAAGATTCAAACCTTTTTTGTTTTTGTACCACCACAGCAAAACCAAGAAAATGACCAAAAACAAGATGAACAGTCCAACAACCGCTCCAACTATATGACCAGAAGATCCTGAGAATGAAGAAGGAGAGATTCTTACACAACCAGAACATTTACAGACTGGACTAATGCAATATATCATCTATTATACTCAACAACATTGCTGTGCTATAATGTCACATAATATATTCATGCTGAATAAAGGTGGCAGGCACTCTGCTCTTAAAGTGTCAAACAACACCACATGCAGCATTGACTAAATTAATAAAAAACGGTGTCTCATCTTATTGTGTAATTTTATCAGTCATTTAAGACAAAATTATCATTGTCACTCCCCCATTTCAACAGATAAAATGTTAAAATTTTGGAAATAACAAATTGGGCATATTTAACAAATATATAAATATGAAAAACCTTTTTTTTCAGTAACCAATAGAACAGCTAAACATCAAAAAGACATTTAAACTGTTCCCAATGAGCGACTATAAAAGCGCTTCAACAAAATTGCTCATTACCAGGGACAAAACTGACACACTGATATTTTGTCTCTCATTCAGGCCTGTAATTTATCTTAATCTTAATTTAACACGACAATGCATTTTTGTTTGTAGTGGAAGTTATAAATCTTAGAATCAATCCAACAACATTTTTCTTAAAAATACATCTGCGGTTTTTATATGAGTTTTATTTCATCATTAAGATATATTGTATATTTATTGTGTTTGTGACCTAGTCTCTCTATGGCCTGGTAAACTACAGGTTAAAACTAAAAAATCTAATTAGTTATTGTGAGTTAAATAAGACAGTATATTGTGGATGATGATGAAAAGAGATAAATAGACTCACCTGATACTGTCAGTGTAACTGAATCACTGATGTGTGAGTATCGTGATCCTCTGGTCTCATTTCCTCTACAAGTGTAGTTACCTGTGTCAGACTCAGTAACAGATCTGATTGTGTAATACTGAAGGTCACTGATGTTGTAAAGTGATGAATCTTTATACCAGCTGTACTGCCAGCTGCTGACTCCTTCTCCATTGATGACACATGTGAGATTGACAGTTTCTCCTCTGTATACATGATCATCAGGCCAAACTGACACTTGAGGTGTTGGTCTTTCTGTACAATGTCAAACAATTCAGTACAATTGCAAAACATATATGCTGTATCACATTACAGGTTTTAACCTCTGTAATTGTAAATTACCACTTGTTCAGTGTTTTAGGAAATAATGTTCATAATGCAATTTATTACTACAGTATGTACTTTAAATGAATTTAACAAAGTGAAGAAATGGTGAACCACCTCTGATGTCAACATTTAGGTACCTCTAAAGACTCTAATTATAATGTTAAAGACTTGATGGTTACTGCAAGTAAATCTCAAACATTGAAACTTTCGTATCTTTGGGGTCCAGCGTTTTAACATTCAGCCATGGTTGAATTTATCACCTCACCAGCATAACTGTAAATTCCACTCATTTAATGTCATAAACTTACCCTGTACTGTCACTGTTACTGGTTCACTGTCTTGTGTGTAAACCTGAGGATTTTCTCTTCTTCTGGCTTTGCACTTGTACTCTCCTCCATCAGAGACTTGCACATATATTGTTTTAGTTCCTGTAGTTTCAGTGGATTTAGTGTTTGATGGTGTGATAAGGATAAACTCCCATCCAGTGGACTGAGACATCTCACAGGTCAGAGTAACTGTGTCTCCAATGAACACAGACGTCTGTGGCTGCACAGTCAGAGTTGGTTTATCTGTCAATATAAAATCATTGAGAGTTGAGAAAGTTTTTCAACAAGATCTTACAGCTGTATCAATCTTTAGTGCATTTTTATTTCACAAACAAATCTGAAATGAAAACTTGATAGATAGATGAAACCTGTTGTTATCGTGTGTGAAGAAATTTGGATCTATTGCTGACGTTAAATTAACTTAATAAAATCAAAATAAAATGAATTCTGATGAAAAAAGTCTGCACTATTTAATAAATAAAAAAGCATGGAAAGCATGTTGCCCCATCTCAGCTATGAGACATCTTGCATCCATACAATTTTTATTTACCTTATCTTTCTTTTCAACAGTTGATGTGATTTCTATAGTTAATAAAATATAGGCTTATGAGATTTGCAAATCATTGTATTCTAAAATTTTTTTACAGTTTATAGTTTTAAAAATTTCAGAATGGACCTTGGTGCTACACGATAAATGTTTTTTTTTTTTTTAGGGTTTTTTTTCAGGAGGTTTGTATCTGTTATGTAAAAATGTGAATATGTGATGTTATGAATGAATTAAAGTAAATCACCTTTAGATTTGAAGAGTTTCGTTGCAAAACGAGATAAATCCATTTTTTTACATTTTTGTCAAAACATGTTTATTATTATGTTATCATGTTATTATTTTGTTTTATGGTGCTACTTAGTTGTATTTTTTAAGTTATGAAGGTTTAAATCAAAACAAACCAACTGCAGTTGAATTGATATTATTTGGAATCCACAACCAAAAAACGAGATTTCTTAACAATTAAAAAAACGGATTTATCTCGTTATGCAAACGAAACTCTTCATTTAATGTCTGAAGTCAACGCTGTAAACAAAGAAAAAAAAACTCATTACAGTTTAATAAAGCTGATAAACCATTTGTATGTAAAATAAACCAATGTATTGATCCTGCTGTTTCTGTATAAATATAGCCAGTGGTGGTGGGCAGATAGCAGCCTAAACAAATTCAACACAACAATACTTTCCTAAAGATACACTCAGTATTTTATGGTTTATTAAAAAGATATGTAGACTAACAAATTATACAACTTCATCACTTTAAAATACAATGTGGGATATTTTGTCTTTAATCGTGCTGGCTGATTTTAACTGCAGACTGTTTTAAAATATCTGAATCTAAATGTCATGTGTCTAAGGATGTACAAGATAAAGATGCAATGACAGCTCTGAATGGCTAATTCTGTAATGCTGTTGCAGAGAGGAGCATAAACACTCACATATACATGTATACTATTGGATGTTTAGGCAAATACCTATTAAATAAGTTTGCATACTAATGTGTAATTCATACTAATACATCTTAAGTTAGTAATGCATGCATACTTTTAAAAACTTGCATATGCATATAAACTTGATGCACACATACACATATAAACACTCACCTATACATATAAACTTGATGCTTGCATACACATATGAACACTCGCATATACATATAAATTTGATGCATGCAAACACATATTAACACTTGCATATACATATAAACTTGAAGCACACATACACATGTAAACATTTGAACATACATATAAACACTGTCCATGCATAAACACCCATTAACTTCCTACACCCTGAAGCTATTTTGGGGATTTTTGCCTGGAATTGGCCTACCAAATTTCAAAAGCTTCCCATACCCACATGCAGAGGTTTACATACAAAAGTTTGGTATCATTTTACAGAAAACCCTTTGAAATTACATAAAACACTGTTAAAAGTGCTAAACATGGTTGTATGTGTTGTCAGTCCTCTAATAAACACAAAAATAAATAGGCGCTTTTTGATGCTTTTTTTCTAAGGTTTTTATTTGAAAGTGTATAACTCTGGCCCTGGGTGCCTCAGCTCCCTGCAGACAGTTTTGTTTGATTCCAGCAATTGTCAGCTTACAAAGGAAAAAGGATTTTTTTCTCTATCATAATCTATGCAAAAGTTATTCTACTCTAATGGAAGGAATAATACCCTTTTTGTATTTAATTTCCACCTAAAAATATTTGAAGTGCTCCCATAACCACATAAAGTGGAATAAATGCAAAATATATTTATATCATTTTGCAGAAAACCCTTTGAAGTTACATAAAAAGCTGCTGTTTGTAACAAATAGTGTTATTTATGTTGTTTTTCATATGATGAAACACCAAATTTTCTTTTTTTATGTTGTAAATACTGTCTCTGATAGTGTATAACTCTGGTTCTGTGTGCTCTAGCAGACTGCAGACAGTTCTGGTTGTTAGCAGCAGCAGACAGTAAACACCCAAAAAAAGAATGAACTCTTTAGCATGTCGCATTCAAAAGTTATTCTCATTTTACTGAAGTGTGCGAAAATACATTTTTCATATAAATATTATTTTTTTGTTTTGCACATATAATAAATAGCAAGGGATTATTAATGAACACAAACAAAGAAAAAGCTGTGAATTGACTAATTTCTTAAAGTAGGACCTAAAATAAAAGATGGTGTATCATTTGTGGCTATATGTGCTATCTGAGGCAGCTCACGTCATGTTTCACATAAATTTACAAAAGACCATTTTTTACCTAACTATTCATTCAACAATTGTTGGATATGTGTTGACAATAGATCAAAAATAGCGCTGTAGCCTTATTCCTGAGAGTGAGAGCTTTCATTTGATATAAGACTTGCCCATGTTTGTCATATTTGAAAAATATGAAATATGTGAATATTAAATGATATAAAAAAATATGGGGGGGTGATAGTGTAAATTAAGTGTAACTAACTTTCTTACAGTAAAAAACAGTGATGCATATCTGCAGAAAGTAGAGAGTCTAAGCTTTCAAACAGTATCTAATATGTGGTACTGGGTCCATGACAGACCATTAAAAATTAAAGGTATATTTTATAATTCAAAATACAAAATTTTGGCCCCAGGACAGGGTCTTCAGGGTTTAAGAGGTTAAACACTCGCAAATACATATAAACTTGATGCACGCAAACACATATAAACTCTCACACATACATATAAAATTACTGCATGCATAGACATAAAAACACTTTCACAGGCCATACATAAACTTGATGAATGCTCACACGTTCCTTGATTAACGGACAAATTGCCTGCAATAATGAATGCGATATTGCCCAGCTTGTCAGTGAACAGGGCCGGATTATCCAATGGGCATTATGGGCACGTGCCCAGGGGCCCACGCGCAGTCAGGGCCCAAGCGACGGGAGAAAATAAAATGTAAAATCTAATTGTTAATTATTTAGATTAACTATTTAAGCGCAAATAATCCCGCACTGAATCGAGCGGACTGTGGGTGGCAGTAGTCTTCATAGTTTAAGTTCAGAATGAGTGAGAAAAGTAGCAGTGCACAGTTGATTTATCAGTCCATTACTTTTCTTCATTTATCCTGAATATGTGAATGTCCTAAATGACGCGAATCAGTGCTGCTCTGACAGCCTGGTAAAGTAATCATTTGTATAAGAAATCATTTGTACTGCGTATGTGTCGAACGGAGCCGTCCGCGCTTGTCCGTGGTTTGGAAGCTGCGCGGGAACGCGCGCGCGACAAAGACGGGGAAAGTTTGTCGTATTTGCCTAGATTGCCCTTCCTCCTCTGCATCTGTGCGCAACAGTGAAACACACATCGCCAACAGACAGACAGGTAGGCAGGAGCTCTTCACACAGGTCGTATTCCAGCTGTGTTTTTCTTGACTTGTGGGGAAGTCAGTGGAGATCAAATGACATAACTACCAGTACCTCAGTTTTACAGCTTGTTATCCAAAAGACAATTGTTGTCTTGCTAACATGACTCATAATACGTTTTCTAAAGTGTAGATAAGCCAATAGTAACAGGTTTTAGTTTAAAGTTCAATACTTTTTAAAACAGTTTCAGTTGCTTTATTTTTTATTTTGTCAATCTATCTGTAGTTTTTTTCCCCACTTTTTTGCAGCATTTTTCCTGTGAAATTAACAATATAGCAGCAACCCTTCTTTTTTAGTTTAGTGTAAAGATGTGTTATTTTAACACCAAAAGAATTAAAAACATTTACTAAAACGTGCAAAATAAACAAACACATTATTAGTGAAACTGTACCCTCTCCTTGGCGCAGTCATTTATTCTAAATATATTTGAAACTAGTAGAACAGAAAACATGCACATTGTTGGCAGTATCATTTGCTGTCTTCTGTTCTTGTGATAAACACTTTGTGTGAACTGATTATTTTGTAGAAATCTGTAGAGTATGAAACAGTTGTGTGTGTGAAGGAATTAAAATAAACTGGTAAGGAAGTTGTGTTAAAAAAGGAATTAGGCCTAAGAGAAGTGCCCTTTTTTCACTTGAGCATCTGCCCCCTGTGCAGGTCTCTGTGCAGGTCCCTGCTTGCAACAAAAAATATCTACATGTATTGATATTGTCCTACAGGTAGTGATCACCGGCTGTAATGTGTCAGTGTAAATCCTGTAAAGGTAGAGGTGTTTCTAACAAAAAGAACCATATAATATGTATATTAATAATATATATATATATATAGTTTGATTGTGTGCGTGGGGGGGGGCCTACAAGAAATTGTGCCCAGGGGCCTCCGAATTCTTAATCCGGGCCTGTCAGTGAACCACGGCTCTGTGTAGTAAATGTGGCTCCCTCTGAAAGCAGGTGATGGTGATTTACTTATCAAGGAAACGGCTTTACTGAGAAGATGTGCATGACAATCCCAAGCAATATATAGTTTGTGAGACGAGTCTCAAGTACTACAACACTACTTATCTAACTGTTAAAGGAACAGCCCTGATATGTCACTAGACAAAGACATTTTTATTTCAAATACTTATATCACTCACAACAGTGGTCCGGCCAGGATATTGTCATTTAAAAAGTGAAGTTGCAGCCCTCAACTGATGTTTATGTCAAAGGTCTTAATAAAGAACAAAGATGATGAGAACAACTCTGTCCATTTTGGCACCTTCTCATTCATAGCCACTGCCTAAAAACATTGCTACACAGCTGCAGCTTGATGAAACAAGCATACCAAGACCCAAATAATACAATGTGAACATAGACCAGCGGGGGAAGGGGAAGTAAGTGTACACTCTAAAAACAAACGGTGCTATATAGCACCAAAAGTGGTTCTTTGCTCGTAATCATAGAAGAACCGTTTTTAGTGCCATATAGCACCGGTGAAGCACCGGTGAAGCACCTGTGTAGAACCATATAGTGCTATGAAGAACCAAATGTGGTGCTATAGTGGTGCTATATGGCACCTATATGGTTCTACACAGGTGCTTCACCAGTGCTTCACCGGTGCTATATGGCACTAAAAACGGTTCTTCTATGGTTACGATTCAAATCAACAGTTTTGGTGCTATATAGCACCGTTTGTTTTTTTAGAGTGTACTCTGGTTCAGACTAGGCAATCAAACCAAATATAAAAGAACCCTAAGTCATATATGAGAAACAGAAAAAAAAATAAGAACTTAAAGAAATGTTTTTAGGTAACATTAAAGACAAAAGTCAATCTGAGTGAAACTGAGTTTTGTGAGATAAAACTGAGGGATGTAGAAGCTGAAGTTCATTGTCATCGTCATCCTCTCTAAATTTACAACAATCTAGTTGATGACTGATAATGACTCATAGCGCTTCTTTCTTTCTCTCATCTGTATTACAGCTTACAGATTTTTTCTGTAAAAATCTTAAATTTTAAAAACTCTTAAACTCTGCCACCTTCCGTATTGCATCATCACATTTATTTAAAAAAGTTGCGAGGCACAAAACTTTTGAATTTATGTTACATTATAAAACTTTAACTCATACAAGATGACAAAGCAACTGAGCAGATGTAAGAGATCATGTTAAGTGCTTTGATGTACAATTGAGATCAAAACACATGTCATCATGGAGAATATACAAACTATAACAAACATAAAAAACATCAATTCTATGTAGACTCTCACCTCTGACTGAGATCCAGCTCTTTGGAGACTCTCCTCTCTCTGGGTGTTTACAGTAGTAGAAACCCTCATGTGACTTTGAGACTTTAGGGATGATCATCATGTCTCCTGTAGTCTGCACCACTGATCCATCTTTATAAAATTCAGCTCTCTGGGTAGAGGGGTTTTTATTTCGATATAAACAGCGTAGAGTCAGATTATCTCCTTCAGTCACAGGATGAACAGGACTGTCCAGAATCGCATTACCATCTACATAACAGAAGAAATGACTGATGATTACAATTAAAATATATAATAGTTTGATTTTAACATTGTTTTATTAGATAGTTTTATCTGACACAATTATTGGCAAACACCTACAACAACCTTGCATTGTGATGTCAAGTACCAACACAATCATTTTAGTATGAGAAATAACTTTACTGAAGTTTTCTTTTAAGCTTCACTGAATACACTGTATATATTTCTATTGATATATTGATACAGTATGTTGTAACTTGTAAACTATTTGTTTCTGATCATTTTTAGATTATGCAAACTAATGCATAGGAATTGTATTTACACTCCAGGTAACTTTACTGTATGTCAGAGAATATGAACATCTTACTCCGATTATCCTTGATAACATGGAAGGCCATATAAACGCGTAAAATGCTTTACTTTAATTAAGTAATGACCATAAACGACTTAAGCAAAATACAACCAAACCAGGTAAAATATTGAACACTATCCCAATATCTCGTTGCATGTTAACGTTTTTACCTGCTTTCTCACAGTTATGATCATGTGTGTATGTGTGTGTCACAGGTCGGAGCGGACCCGAGATAGCTAAAGGGTCACGCCCCTTCCTAGTTTCCACCTCGAGGAGGTTCCCAAGACCACCCCAATGACCAGACAGACAAGTATACTACGATTAAAAATACAACTTTATTAAATAATTAAAAGCAAGGGGGAAGGGGAAAGGGCAGTTTAAAACAATCTTCTTCTTCTCGCCTCCAGGACGATTTGGACCATGGAACGGGGGCTAGGAATCTTTTCCAGTGTTTTCTTCGATCTGTGGCGCCCTCCGCTTCTTCCTGGAGGCAGAACAGGGAGAACACAATTAATGGCTTGGTCCAGTACTGGGTCGCTACTTGCCTGATGTTTTCGCCTCTCTCTCTCTTGCCCTTAGGTCGCTCTGCTGGAACTTCGCTGAACACTTGGGGGTCTTCCACGTTCCACAGAGGCGAGTCGGTGACCAAAGGTAAGTATTCACACTACTGAGGCTGTTCGTCCTTCACCAAAGTGTTGCTGTAAGCAGAGGTAGGTTACACACCACACAGGTAAGTTACTCATAAGACTTGTGCTTTTCATCCACTTCAGGGAATGCACTGGAGCAAAGGTAATTGATTCACACTACTGACACTGTTCGTTCTTCTTCGGGGTATTGCTGTAAGCAAAGGTAGGTTACACACCACACAGGTAAGTTACTCACACGACTTGGGCTTTTCATCCACTTCAGGGCGTGCACTGGAGCAAAGGTAAGTGGTTCACACTACTGACACTGTTTGTTCTTCTTCGGGGTATTGCTGTAAGCAAAGGTAGGTTACACACCACACAGGTAAGTTACTCACACGACTTGGGCTTTTCATCCACTTCAGGGCGTGCACTGGAGCAAAGGTAATTGGTTCACACTACTGACACTGTTCGTTCTTCTTCGGGGTATTGCTGTAAGCAAAGGTAGGTTACACACCACACAGGTAAGTTACTCACACGACTTGGGCTTTTCATCCACTTCAGGGCATGCACTGGAGCACAGGTAAATGGTTCACACTACTGACACTGTTCGTTCCTCTTCGGGGTATTGCTGTAAGCAAAGGTAGGTTATGCACCACAAAAGCAAATTACTCACAAGACTGGGGCTTTTTCCCAACGCTCCTCCAGGCAGTGGGCTTTCACAGCAACGGCCGTACACAGTATACCTTCACCCGTCCGCTTAAGCCTCTTAGGTGTTGTGGGGACTGATGGGTCGGGCGACGCGGAGCCGAACGCTTCCCTGGCTCCCCCTCCTTGTCAATGACAGGGGTCTTGAGCTGGGGCGAACTCTCGACGAGGCTCCGCGCACACAGATGGTTCTTCTAAACAGATCGAATCACAACAAGGACCCTCCGTCCGTACGGTGCCAGGGCGGCTTTCGTCACTACAAGCACAGCACACACAGCAAGCTTTAGTGGAAACACACAATGAAAGTCACAACTCACCCACAGCACTCTGCACACACACTTCGCGTGAATTAAGGACTTGGCCGGCTGGACTTAGACTCCTCGTGAGGTTGGTTGGGCGTTGTTCTTGCCACAGAGAGGAAGTGTTGGCACGTAAATATGATCAGCAAAGCCCCTGGATGTTTCCTGGTTACCTCTTCGGCTCACCTACGTTTCTTTTATCCGCAGGGCCAGAACTACGAATGATGGATGGTTTTCCCAGCTGATCTCCTGGCTCGTGTTCCACGGTAAATCCACGGCTCACCCACGTTTCCCTCCGCAGTAGGGCCGGTAACCTTCGACACACTCACAAAACACACCAGGTAACTCTTCCTCTGAATAGTTTGTAATCACACTTTAATTATTACTCACACTTCGTGGTCAGCATATCCCTGCACCAATGCATCCGATGACTTTGTATTCAGCCCACTCACAAGTAGAATCACACATTAATCTCTTTGCCCAGTCGTCTCTGACCTCTTATCTTCCCCAAGGGATCGGTGTAAGCCAACACGACCGGTCTGCACAGCAGCAACAAAGCGCACCCAAAAGCACTTACAAAGCACACCGTTTGATGTCTTCAAAGGTCTTTTCATACTCTGCCTTCCCTCCTTGTTGACCTATCAGCAATCGCTGTGTTAATCGCCTTCACCTGTACGGAAACCCCGGAAATTTTGGTGTTCGGAGTTAGACGTCCGGGCGGAACCATCGTCGGGCGGAACCCATCTTACTCACTTTTGGTTCCGCCCTCACAAATCGTCACCTGGTGACATCCTCCCCCGCCGAAATGGTTCTAGTCCCTAGAACCGCTTCCTGTGACCCACTCTCCTTACCGGGCTGGTGGTCGTCCCCGGTTCTCCCGCTGGAGACGCCGTGGAGGGGACACCGGGTCTACCCTAGCAGGTAAGTCTTCCGGCTCCCTTGGAGCCCCCTGAACCAGTTCATTCGCCGGGTCTGCTTCGGCGGGTAAGTTCTCGGGCTCCCTTGGGGCCCCCCGAACCGGTGCTTCCACTGGATCTCCTGGAACTATAGCCCATCCCCCAATCCAAGGAGCGACGGGTGCCGGCTCCCTAGGAGCCACTTCCACGGGTAATGGGGGATAGTTCGGACAGGGCCGGATCATATTTCGGTGGACTACACGATCAGGCCCGGGCTTCCCTTCCGGCCTGATCGTGTACACTGGCTGCCCTGGCCTCTGCTGACGCTGGACAACGTACGGCCTGGCCTCCCACCGGTCACTCAGCTTACCCTTCCCCAGTCGCCGATTGTCTCGTACGAGGACCCTCTCTCCCGGGAGCAAGGGAGCTTCCCGCGCCGTCCTGTCATACAGCCTCTTGTTCTTTACTCCAGCTACCTGGATCCTTTTGTTGACCTGTTCATAGGCAAAGCGGAGGCGGTGGTGATGTCGTCCTACCCACTCGGTCACGTTCTCTTCCCCTTCACTCCCAGCCGTTCCTAACAACAGATCTGTGGGCAGGCGGATGTGTATACCAAACATCAGGTAAGTGGGAGCGTACCCCATGGTGCTATGTATGCTATTATTGTAGGCCTGTAGCAAATTCGGCAGGGCACTCACCCAGTCGTCCTGGCGCCTCTGGTCCAGAGTCCCCAACAAGCCCAACAAGGTTTGATTGAACCGCTCACACCCTCCATTCCCTTGGGGGTGGTAAGAAGTCGTGTGGGTCTTCGTGCAGCCGTACAGCTGGCATAGTTCCCGGATGATCCGTGACTCAAAATTGGGTCCTTGGTCCGAATGGAGGAACTCTAGACACCCAAATGACTGGAAGACCGCCTTCCACAAGGCGGTGGCTGTAGTACTCGCCGTCTGGTCCAAGGTGGGGATGGCCCAGGCGTACTTTGTGAACAGGTCGGTCACGACCAGGATGTTCTGGAATCGGTCCGTGGGGCGACCCAGAGTCAGGTAGTCCATTGCGACGATGTGGAGGGGGGCTTTAGCGTGGATGGGGACCATTGGTGCTCGTGCTTCCTGTCGAGACTTAAATAGGGTACATCTGGGAAATGCTTGAATAAATGTACTCACAGACGCCTCCATCCCCAGCCAATAAAAGTGCCTGCACAGTAGAGACAACATGCGTTTCTGTCCCTGATGCCCCATCTGGTCGTGATATGCCGCCGTCAGCGCCTGTACCTAGCTTGGTGGTACCACGATCTGGCTGGTGTCTTCCCCCGTCCCCGGGTCTCGAATGGTCCTGCACAACACACCTTCACGCAGTTTTAGTCTTTCCCACTGCCCCAATATCTTACGGCCCACCTCTGTTTGTCCTTGTCGCTCAGCGGGGGTTGGTCGTCGGCCTCGTCCAAGCCACTCACTCAGGCTCCGCAGCTCCCGATCCTCGTACTGCCGGGTCCTCCACCGGTGGGGGTCCCATCCCCAACTTGTAGGTACCGCCTCCTGTTGGCTTCCAGGGGCCTCCACAACCCCAACCGTCAATTCCTCCTCTCCTGGCTCTTCCTCTTGCTGGGTCGGGCCCCTCGGGCCTTCCCTTGCCGGCAGTCGGGATAACGCGTCTGCATTGGTGTGCTCTCGCCCAGGGCGATACTGCAGCTGATAATCGTAGTTGGCTAACTGAGCCACCCATCGTTGCTCCACTGCTCCTAGCCGGGCCGTCTGCAAGTGTACCAAAGGATTATTGTCAGCGACCACCGTTACCTTGGCTCCCCAGAGGTCCTTGAACTTTTCGCTTAATGCCCACTTCAGCGCCAACAGCTCGAGCTTGAAGGAACTGTAGTTCGCATCGTTCCTTTCGGCGGGGTGTAGGCTCCGGCTAGCATATGCGATCACTCGTTCCACTCCATCCTGCTTCTGTGCGAGTACAGCTCCCAGGCCAAGGTTACTGGCATCTGTGTACAGCAAAAACGGTTGAGAGAAGTCAGCATATGCTAGAATCGGGGCTTGTAAAAGTTCTTGTTTCAACGCCCTGAAAGCTGCTTCACACTCCGCGGTCCACTCTACCGTTGGGGACCCCCGCCCCCGTGGTCGCCCTGTCCCGACCAACAGTTGGTTTAAGGGTTTGGCAATCTTTGAGAACCCCTTTATAAATCGCCGGTAGTATCCCACAAAGCCTAAAAATGATCTCACTTGCCTGACGGTTTTAGGGGCCTCCCAGTCCCGCACTGCAGATACCTTGTCAGGGTCTACGGCCACTCCAGCCACACTCACCACGTGGCCTAGGAACTTCACCTCGCGGCGCAGTAGGTGGCACTTCTCGGGCTGTAGTTTCAAGCCATACCTCTCCATCTCTCGGAACACCTTCTCCAGGTGCTGAAGGTGAGTTTCAAAGTCTGGGGAATACACAATCACATCGTCAAGGTAAACTAGTACGGACTCCATCAACTGACCTCCTAGGCATCGTTGCATCAGCCTCTGGAAGGTTGCGGGAGCGTTGCAGAGCCCGAAGGGCATCCGGTCCCACTCGAATAGACCAAAAGGCGTGGTAAAGGCGGTCTTCTCCTGGTCCCGTTCCTCAACTTGTACTTGCCAGTACCCACTGGCCAAGTCTAGTGTGGAGTACCAAGCGGACTTGGTCAGGCTTGCCAGTGAGTCTTCAATACGAGGTAGAGGGAACGCGTCCTTCTTGGTCAATTGATTCAGCTTTCTGTAGTCCACGCAGAACCTCCACGCCCCTGTCTTCTTTTGGACCAACACTTTAGGGGCCGCCCACGGGCTACTACTCTCCCGTACGATCCCTTGCTCCAACATACCTTGCAACAGGGTCCTGACTTCCGTGTATAAGGTGGGGGGTATCGGACGATACCGCTCCCGACTAGGTCCGGCTTCTCCTGTAGGTATACTGTGTCTTGCCATCTCCTAAGGAGTTCTTGTAACTTCTCCGCCTGTACTAGCTCCAGGTCCTCCCCTCGTAAGGAGTCGCCTGTCAAGTGGCCTGGCATCCTCTTCTCCTCGTCCTAGACGCTCCATCTGCCTGTGTTAAAGCCACTTCGACCACTGCGGGGTGCACCTGACGAAAACTCACATCCTCTCCATCCCGTATCTGATGGTCCTCAACCTTTGTCACCGTCACTAGCCGTTGGTGTTTGTGCAAGTGTACTGGATAGGGGTTTTCGTTACAGACCTTCACCGGTACTCGGGCTCGTTGTACTACCGCCAATCCTCGAGCTACTCCCACCTGCGTGCAGTCTCCATAGGGTTCGATCAACACCCAGCTCCCAGGTCTCTGGCGCCACTGGGGGACTCTGGCCCACACTATGGCTTCGCTCCTTGCTGGCACAGATAGTGCAAACCGGCATGCTACTCGCCCAACTTCTTCGCGACTGCCCTGGATCTTGGCCATCTGTACTCGGCGGCAGTCGGCCACTACACGTTCCCAGCCCGGCCGTTCAGCCCTCGGTATTTTCTGTACGGGCCTAGCCCGAAATAGCTCCTCCCAGCACTCCGAGAGAACATTCATACCTATGAGGGCTCGATGGCGGCCGAGACAGTGATCCTGTACGATAATGACCCCCTTCTGTGGTACTTGTACTCCGTAGAGCTCGAAATCCGTGAGCCTATAGCCAATATAAGGAATCTCTAGTCCGTTTGCCCCCTTCAGGGTAAGCCAGGGAGCTTCAGCTTCGTGTAAGGGTTGGGCTCCAAACAACTCATGGGACAGGCTTTCAGAAAATAGGGTGACCTGGGAACCGGTGTCGACGAGGCATTGCACCGTAGTACCACACACTTGCACCTCCACCGTCGGGCTGAGCCCGATCATCCTGTCCCTGGACTCCATTCTTCTAGGGGGGTCAATTTGGGGGGCTCCGACCACATGACCCACTGTGGCCGGTCGTCCTAAAAACCCCCCTCGGAGGCTCTTCGTGGGCCGCATTGCCGACTCACATGACCCGCGGTCCCACAGCGGTTACAAATCGGCCTCCCCTGCTCGTCCCACTCGAACCTGGGCCGATTAGTCTGGTAGGGCCGTCTCGTCGAGTCTCGGCCACGTTCGAAATAAACACCCGTTCTCGAGGGGCGGGTCCTTCTTTTCTCCTTCCCGGCCCTAGGCGCAGCTCTCCTACCAGTGTCTTAGTCAGCTCGGCCATCTGGTCTCGAACGTCTTTCAGAAGTTCCATCTTCAACGCTTGTTTCCAGTCCATCACCCCTGGGACCGTCGCCACCGGGCCACTCACTGTTGCACATACGGGGGCTTCCTTCATCTCGGCTTGATCACCTTCTAGGGCCATTGCTTCCTTCTTCAGATCGTCGAATGTGAGCCCAGGGTCCCTTCGGAACTGCACCCTTAGGTTCTGACGTACAGGGCCTTCTCTCAGCCCTAGCAGGAACTGATCTCGCAACAGGGTCTCTTCGTCTCCCAACCCATGATCTCGACGTTTTTGTAGACGAGCATACTGCTCGCGGAGTTTCAGGGCGAAGGCTCGGATGGACTGGTGGGGGCCCTGTTTGCAGTTGAAAAACTGAGCCTGTAGGACGGCTACAGGGGTGGTATCACCATACTGGTCGGTGAGGAATTGAAATATGGACTGGGTGGTCGCTCGAACGGCTTCGGGGGCGGCTTGTACTTCGCGCCGGGCCTCTCCTTCTAGCGAGTTCAGTACGAACTGTTGTTGCTGGATGGCACTCAGCCCCTGGAGGCCGGCCAGGTATTCGATCTGGGCCTCCACTCAGCCAGGCGAACCTCAGACTCGGCTCCGCCATATTTCTGCACCCAGGGGTTCCCCAGGAATACGGGCATGGCACGGGGTGGGGCTTCAGGCCTCTCGGGCACAATGCGGGGTGGGGCTTCGGGCAACTCGTCGTCGGCCATTGGAGGGCCTTGGTCGCTCAACTGGAGGTGGAATCCTGCTGACTACGCCAAATCTGTCACAGGTCGGAGCGGACCCGAGATAGCTAAAGGGTCACGCCCCTTCCTAGTTTCCACCTCGAGGAGGTTCCCAAGACCACCCCAATGAGCAGACAGACAAGTATACTACGATTAAAAATACAACTTTATTAAATAATTAAAAGCAAGGGGGAAGGGGAAAGGGCAGTTTAAAACAATCTTCTTCTTCTCGCCTCCAGGACGATTTGGACCATGGAACGGGGGCTAGGAATCTTTTCCAGTGTTTTCTTCGATCCGTGGCGCCCTCCGCTTCTTCCTGGAGGCAGAACAGGGAGAACACAATTAATGGCTTGGTCCAGTACTGGGTCGCTACTTGCCTGATGTTTTCGCCTCTCTCTCTCTCTCTCTCTTGCCCTTAGGTCGCTCTGCTGGAACTTCAATGAACACTTGGGGGTCTTCCACGTTCCACAGAGGCGAGTCGGTGACCAAAGGTAAGTATTCACACTACTGAGGCTGTTCATCCTTCACCAAAGTGTTGCTGTAAGCAGAGAAGACTTGTGCTTTTCATCCACTTCAGGGCATGCACTGGAGCAAAGGTAATTGATTCACACTACTGAGACTGTTTGTTCCTCTTCGGGGTATTGCTGTAAGCAAAGGTAGGTTACACACCACACAGGTAAGTTACTCACAAGACTTGGGCTTTTCATCCACTTCAGGGCGTGCACTGGAGCAAAGGTAAGTGGTTCACACTACTGACACTGTTCGTTCTTCTTCGGGGTATTGCTGTAAGCAAAGGTAGGTTACACACCACACAGGTAAGTTACTCACACGACTTGGGCTTTTCATCCACTTCAGGGCGTGCACTGGAGCAAAGGTAAGTGGTTCACACTACTGACACAGTTCGTTCTTCTTCGGGGTATTGCACCCACAGCACTCTGCACACACACTTCGCGTGAATTAAGGACTTGGCCGGCTGGACTTAGACTCCTCGTGAGGTTGGTTGGGCATTGTTCTTGCCACAGAGAGGAAGTGTTGGCACGTAAATATGATCAGCAAAGCCCCTGGATGTTTCCTGGTTACCTCTTCAGCTCACCTACGTTTCTTTTATCCGCAGGGCCAGAACTACGAATGATGGATGGTTTTCCCAGCTGATCTCCCGGCTCGTGTTTCACGGTAAATCCACGGCTCACCCACGTTTCCCTCCGCAGTGGGGCCGGTAACCTTTGACACACTCACAAAACACACCAGGTAACTCTTCCTCTGAATAGTTTGTAATCACACTTTAATTATTACTCACACTTCGTGGTCAGCATATCCCTGCACCAATGCATCCGATGACTTTGTATTCAGCCCACTCACAAGTAGAATCACACATTAATCTCCTCGCCCAGTCGTCTCTGACCTCTTATCTTCCCCAAGGGATCAGTGTAGGCCAACACGATGGGTCTGCACATCAGCAACAAAGCGCACCCAAAAGCACTCACAAAGCACACCGTTTGATGTCTTCAAAGGTCTTTTCATACTCTGCCTTCCCTCCTTGTTGACCTATCAGCAATCGCTGTGTTAATCGCCCTCACCTGTACGTAATCGGGCCTAATTTGGTGTTAGGGGAAACCCCGGAAATTCCGGTGTTCGGAGTTAGACGTCCGGGCGGAACCATCGTCGGGTGGAACCCATCTTACTCACTTTTGGTTCCGCCCTCACAAATCGTCACCTGGTGACATGTGTGATGTGTAAAACATAAACATCACAAGTGGAAGTAAAAGCTAACATGACTAGCTACCCTAGCAATACAAACAGTGCGTTCGCAACTCGTGCAGATTTTGTTAAAACGTCAAAATCAAAAACTCTTCGGACATTCTGGATAACTACAGTGGATGTTTAGGTACTGACATCACTGCCTGCGTCTAACCTGACAAAATCTTTATGGGGCAGTTTCCCGGACAGGGATTAGCTTAATCCAGGACTAGGCCTTAGTTTAAATATGAAATATAACTAGTTTTAACAAACATGCCTTACTAAAAACATTACCTGTGTGCATTTTGAGGCAAAACAAAGGGCACTGATGTATTTTAAGATATGTAAATGCAAGTTGTTTGTAGTTTGGACAGCTCTTAAAAATGTTTTAGTCTAGGACTAGTAATCCCTGTCCAGGAAACTGCCCATGTAAGTTCATTTAAATGCAGTTTTATCGATTTGCATGTAAACACATGGAAACTTGTGTCAATAATAAGCTGCTTTTTGATATCAACTTTTGTGCATGTATGAATGTTTGAATGTGAAGAGGGTGTGTAAGATCGGCACAAAATGGTTAAACCCAGAGAAAACTATTTTATCAATGACATTGCATTCTGGCGAGAAACAACATCTAAGAAGTTGTCACCAAGCTTGTATCTACCTCAAAGACAACCACCTTCTGTGAGGACACAAAGGAGACACACCTCACCAAGACTGATCATATCTGTCTCTCTGATTGCAATTCCTCTCTCTGTCTCCCCCTCCTCACATGCTGGTTTAGAGATGCTCACACCCACAAAAGTAAACCTCTTCAATCAAGTGTACAAGTGTATAACCCTACATATTTAGTATCATTGCAATGGTCTCATTTTGTCTGGTTAAAAGGTCTCATCCCTTTTAGTGTGGGAAAATCCACTATTAACATATAGAAATTGGGTTAGAAACTATAGGCAGCTGGAGATAAACTCCACCAAGGTCTCCCTCACAAATTGCCTCCTGTATGTAAATTAAATGTACCTTCCCACAGATATCAAAGAGACAGCAAACTTACAACCCCCAGAGTAGGACACCAAAATGTAATAATAAACAAATAAGGAACCATTTGGTAAGACTGGGTATTTAAGGATAGATGTTAGAGGATTATGGGAGTCTGTAGACAGATCTCCCGCACAAGCGCTGTGTGTAGTTCTCATCTCCAGGTAACATTTCTAAGCTCTTTCATTTCGTACCATTAAGGGTTTTGTATGATTGGTCAATGTATTACATTGTTTGAATTACTTTGTATTATTGATATTTCTTATGATTGAATAATGTACTATATTGGTTGAATTGACTTTTGAATTATTATACTGTTTACCTTGTTTATAAATGGTTAAGTTTTGCATTTATTCTAATTTGCTCTGTATAGTTGACTCTAAAGTTATTATAAAAATTAGTAATCCTCTGTTTAGGCAGGGAAGATTAGCACCACATGCTAATATTTGTTATCCCCTGCTATAGTAGGGAAGAATTGGTTATCCTCTGT
This sequence comes from Misgurnus anguillicaudatus, assembly GCF_027580225.2. Lineage (NCBI taxonomy): Eukaryota > Metazoa > Chordata > Actinopteri > Cypriniformes > Cobitidae > Misgurnus > Misgurnus anguillicaudatus. The sequence continues at coordinate 11,934,289 of NW_027395279.1, forward strand.
TTAGTTAGGGAAGATAAGCATCACATGCAAATATTTGTTATCCTTTTCTACACTGAAAAAAATGATTTATTGAATTTAATCAATTGATTAAATTGGAATCAGTGATTGGAATCAATTTATTTAAGCTACATTTAAACAAAAGTTTTATATTTTATTTTACTTTACTAATCTTTTGTGTTTAAATGTATCAAATAAATTGATTGCAATCACTTACCTTAAAAAAATTGATTAAATTCAACGAATCATTTTTTTTCAATGTAAAACAGGGAAGAATTTGTGTACGAGGAAGCTAAACATTTGTAATCAAATGAACGAGTTCAATGGAAACATGAGTAGAATGATCAAATATTTATCCAGATTCCACCATTATATCTAAACTTAAAAATTACCACCAAATTCTTAAACGTTTTCTTAATGTAGTCAGATAACACAAGGAGATGTAAATATTCATTTATATCTGCTTGTAAACAAATGTCTTTAAACCAATTCTGTTATGATGCGTAAAGGAAAGACAGTAACGCGCAAGTATCCTTCTGCCGCGCCATTGGCTACTGTCGTTGGACCTGTGGGCGGACCCTATAAAGGGACCTTACAGTGTAGGGAGTAGGTGAACAGTTTTCAACCATATGTTAGTTTACTGGGTAAAAACTTAGATTAAAAATGACATGTTTGGGTTATAATGTACTTTTGCTATTAGATTGGTGTATTCACGGCTTATTTAGATTATACAATTTATAACGCGTTTGGACTGTGTTTGAAACTACTCACAGAATAAAATCAACTAGAATTACTGTACATTGAAAAGAGATGTCCTATACAAGTGGTTCTCAATACTCTTCCTGGGGACCCATTGCTCTGCAAATTTTGTATTTCAATTATATCCACATTCTAATATATTTAATGTAAATGTCTAATTTACTGTAAATAAATGTGTCTTATATCGGCTTTATATTCGCCAGCTATCAACATTCATACATTCAGCTTTCATGCATCTGCAATTAAAACTACAGTCATGTAGACTCACAGTGTACTGAGATATTAACAGGATGAAGATTCTCTCCAGATTCAGACTGACACCAGTACACTCCAGTATCAGATGTGTAGAGATCACTGATTGTACATGTAGATGTTGTTCCTGTAGATCTCCTGACTGATGATGAAGAAGTTCCCAATGTGTTTGTGTATCTTCTCACTGTCCATCCAGTAGAGGTACTGTGATCCTCACAGCTCAGAGAGAGAGATTCAGATGAGAAGTGTTGAGATCTGTTGGGTCTGATGATTAGAGAAACTGAAGGAGAAACACCTGAGAAGAAAATGACAGAAAATCATCTTTATAAGAGATAAATTAACAAATGAATTATATAAGACATTGAGTGTAAGAGATTGTTGTTGTTTAGTTGTGTGTGATGAACTCACCAGTGATCCACAGTGTTTGTGTGTTACTGTACTCTGTGTAATAGACTGGATCTCCTCTCTCTGCTCTGCACACATAAACTCCTGTGTGGTTCACAGTCACTGAACTCACTGTGTAGATGCCTTTAGATACTCCACTGCTGACTGACGTCAGCTTATAACCTGTAAAAAAGTAAAAATATTTGGAAGATTATTGAAAATTGTATCGGGAAAACAGACAAAACAAACTCTGAAAATATTTAGAAATGTTGCCATTAAAGGTTCTCTAAGCGAATTCACGCGTTTTACACGATAAACATTTATTGTTACATACAGAAAACATCTCCTCACTGTCTGCTTTCTACCTGACCGCTGATCAAACTGTAAAAAAATGCGATCTCTGTAGACAGCTTAGGCTCGACAAACGGCAATAACAACAAAGTGGCCAAACCTAGCACAACAAAACATAACAAAGTGTTCCAGCCAATAAACGACAAGAAGGATTTGGGGGTTGGGTTTGGGCGCGTTCAAGAAAGCACGGACGGGAGAGGGAGGGGGAGGCGTTAGCTACGCTCCGTTTGTTTGAAAACAGTTCAAACATCAACAGGAAGTGACGTCGCACATTATTCACTTAGAAAGCCTTTAACTATGATGTCTTAATTTGAAGTTAAGAGACAAAAATCATAATAACTGCATGAATACACTTACTGTATACTCAAGCAATCTCAAATAAATTAGTAACTACAAGAACCGAATCGGTACGTGGGTCACGGTTCGGTGCATGAATTTCAACGCAGAATACACGGTATGAAAATTAAAAAAAACTTGTGTGCAATATAATTAATGTAATGCGGAACTATTGTTAGATACTTGGGTTCTTTAGGGACAGCTAATATGTAGACACACGCATTTCAGTCAGTTCACACGCCACACCTTGTATTTCTCACCATGAGAAGTAGGAGATAAATTGTTCTGCTAATACACAATAAATGGACAAAGCACAGGCATACCCAGTGCAGTTCTGTCGAGTTCAGCTGCTTTCAGTTTTTAAAGTGTGCTCAACTTTACGCAGCGCCATCAGCGTCAGGTTGAGGCTGATTTCAAATCGCTCTCGCGTTACTCTGACGTCATCCACTTGTCATGAAGTCGTACACACCTATTAATGCATCCTACAAGCCTACTTTTTTGTTCTTTAGTACATTAATATGAAATGTGCCAAAATGTAATTTAAAAATGTATTTAGGTAACTTGTAATACATTTGAAACCCATCTTTGTATGAAAGATGAGTACAAGTTTATACATTTTTGAGATGCATTTCAGTTCATATTTATGACATCTCACAATAACACAGACAAGGACAACTATGTTTCTAAGATTATCTTAAGTACTAAAAAAATGTTGCCTTCTCCACTGTACCGAAATTGAACCGAACCGTGACGTCTGAACCGAGGTACGACCGATATTCAATCGAACTGATATCTGGAAAACTTGGAGGGCTTAAGGAAACAAGAACTCCCAGCAGAACTTTTCAAGAGGAAAACATTGCCTTCGCTGACCTGTCTTTTCTTATAGTGTTCCTGCTGCCATCTCTTCCTCAGGTAAACAATGTATAAGAATCCAGTCATTCATCTGAATTAAAAAAAACTGAGAACCTTCTTCCTTTGCTTCATGGTTTAGTTCTGATTTTTATGTGCTTTTAGAGGTGTACACTGGACAAGTGTAATTATAGGCACAGGGTTTACACTCTATCATAAACATCAGCGTTTTTAAGCACATTTTAGGTAAACTCCAAATGGAATTAGAGATGATCCAAACAACAGTGAACACTTCAATCTTTTTATAAAGGGTATCTCGAGATATCTCTTTCTGGTTTCCTTCGGATTGGTAGCACAGGATATTTGTAATAGAACTATGCTAGACTCTACTTTTCAAATCTAAGTTAACAAATGTTGTTGTTGTTGTTTTTACAAACCTTTCAGTCATTAAATATGTCTGAAATCCTAGAACTTTCAAGAAGGCCCTCTGACTAGTCTGCAATGAACTGCAATGTACTTTATGTCCTGACACCTTTCTATCACAGACACTATCAACTTGCTCAACAATTACTAGCTCTTGTGTGATCAGACCAGACATGTTAACTTTTCTCCTAGCATGTATTAAAGGCAGAGTGCACAATGTTTGAAAGCCAATGTTGATATTTGAAATCACCTAAACAAACACGCCCCTACCCCAATAGAATCTGGACCTTCTTTTAAAAGACCCGCCCCACACATACGCAAACCGGCAAGGATGTCGGTTAGTAGACACGCTCCTTACTGCTGATTGACTATAAGTGTGTTTTGGTAGTCGGCTTGTCTCCTTTTCCAAAGCGTTTTTCAAACATTGTGCACTCCGCCTTTAATGAGCCATGATGTCAATTTACCAGTAACTGCATTACACCACTTTTAGTACCACATAATCATACTGGCAGCCCCCCACAAAAAGGTTTAAAAAAGTATTGTAAACTGCTTTTTCTCATCTAAACTTTTAAAACAATGTTTTAAATAAAACCAGTTGATGTAGATATAATGAAATGAATTCTATTTTACCTGAGGAACGTTTCTGTACAGTGAACCAGCTGAATGTCCAGCCTGTAGAGGAGTTTCTGAGCCTACACAGCAGAGTTACTGATTCTCCTGGAGTCAACCACCGGTCTGGAGAAACACTTAAAACTGTTGGTCGTTTATCTGAAAGTGATAAATCTCTCATGAATAACATGTTACACTTCATCTCTTCACACTAATAATGATGAACAAACATATAAACTCACGTGATGATACAGTCAGTGTAACAGCATCACTCATCTCAGTGTTTTGTTCACGTATCTTTCCTCTACAGGTGTATTTATTACTGTCAGTCTGTTGAATGTTGTTGATTTTACACTTTTGTTTGTTGCATTGTGTGATTATATTTCTGTTATTTGTCTTCTCTACAGTCCAGCTGTATGTCCACTCAGTGTCTCCTGTACCATTAATGTCACATCTCAGAGTAACAGTTTCTCCTTTGAACAGCTGTTTGTCAGGATCAACACTCACTACAGGTTTAAAATTATCTGTACAAATACAATTCTATTAGTGAAATTTTCAAAACAAACAAGATACAAAATTCTGCATATTTGAACACTTGATCTGATTAACAAACAATTACCATGTAAATAGACCTTATTCTATTATAAAGCAAAACCTTTCCAGTTGCCTAAATACTAGGTTGTAAAATTGAAACATGACTTTCATTACAAAAATGTGTTTTCTCTGTAGGAAGAATTGCTTGAAAAATGTGCTTGGCAATTTTACTATAATTAAAGTTATAAAGTATTTGGATGCTTTGAAGCTCCAACCTATACAAAAACTAACATGTAAGCATTAAATTTAGTCCATACGGTAAATAAAAAATGTCATTCTTCAACATGTCTTTGTTTTGTTAATTGGAAGAAAGTTATAGGTTTGAAATAACAAACAGAAAATGATGATGTTATATAAGAGAAACATACAGTATGGTGGAGAGAAACATGTTTCTAAATGGTCTATAATAGGGTATACAAAAAATTGTGTGATTTTATGTACAGTATTTTTATTCAAGACAAAATCATTTGTAAATCCATTATTTTTTTACCGTTCTCAGCTGGTTTATATCAGTGTAAATATGTGTTACTGTAATTAAATTAAAAAGTGAATTACTTGCAGTTTGTTTAGAGTGGATGTTTGAAATCAACACTGTAAAGAACAAAGAGAAAGAGAACAGAATATTATTATCACATTAGCCCTAAATGGACAAACTGATCTATACAGTGCGTTTCATACCTACGTTGTCTCAAACATGTTTCTGTGCATATTGAAATAGAGGGGTTAGTTGTCGGTTGCAATTTGAAATCTCACCACAAGATGCCGCTTAAATTTACACACAACACCTTTAGAGCTGCAATCTGTACCTTTCGCCTCTCTATCACAACCTCTGTTTGGAAATTCAACAAAATCCAACCCAACAGTTCAACCTTATAGATTTACAAGTTTACCACTGTTTATCATGTAAGATAAGGAGAGAGCTTTAAACACAGATTATCCTGTTTATGCTAACAGATTTTTGATTATTTTTAACTACAAAGTTATAGAGAACATAAATAAAACAAAATTACAGTACTGAATCAATGCACGCACACACGCACACACACGCACACACACACGCACACGCACGCACGCACGCACGCACACACACACACACACACACACACACACACACACACACACACACACACAGGTTTCCATGTTTTGTGGGGACATTCCATAGATGTAATGCACTTTATACTGTACAAACTGTATATTCTATTCCCCTAACCTACCCCATTCCCTAACCCCAACCATCACAGAAACCCTTCTCCTACTTCACATTTTCAAGATACATCATTCTGTTTGAATTATAAGCTTGTTTCCTCATGGGGACATCAAAATGTCCCCACAAGGTCACAAAAACAGTGGTATTCCTGTCTTTGTGGGGACAATTGGTCCCCACAATGTGATAATTACCAGGTACACACACACACACACACACACAACACTGCACAGATAGTTCAAAAAACGAAGCAGTAAATGACTTGATCCTGTAGACAACGTGACAGTAATTGATGTGTAGTTAAATCCATAGAGAGAAGATAATACTCACAGAGAACTAGAGGAAGAGAAATCAACTCCATACTGATCTACTGATGACTGACACTTAAACATAAAACACTTGACACTTGTGAAAAACACTTAACACTTCCTCTATAACAACATGTACCTCCCCTGCATCACAATTTTCGTTTTCAAAACTAGAATTAGTGTGTCGGAAATCATAGTACTGTTATAAGTGAACGTGATAAAAGTGAAAGTGATGTTGTATTGTATTAACCAATGTATGGTAACCTATACTTGGAATGTGGTCTCTGCATTTAAACCATTTGCGGGCGGTTTCCCGGACAGGGATTAGACTAGTCCTAGACTAAATTAAATGTAAGAGGTGTTTTAACTGAAAGTAACTTGCACTGACATTTCTTAAAATACATACAGTTGTGTTCAAAATTATTCAACCCCCCAATGCTGTTAAGGGTTTTAGGGAATTTAGTGTACATTTGTAATTGTATTCAGAATGAAATCCTACAATGACTTCTTAAAGAACCATATGCAACTAAAATGACATCAATTGGTTTTGTAATATAGTAGTAAATGTTTCTTTTGTGAATTCTTCATTGACACAATTATTCAACCCCTTAAAGAACTACCACTCTGAAGAACAGAGGTTCATTGAAGTGTTTTCAATCAGGTATTGAAAACACCTATGGATGTCAGGGAACAGCAATAAAGCCTAATAAGCACCAATTAGGCAGCTTTAAAATGACTGTGATACTCAACTCCTTCTAAACATTTACTGGTGTGGTTACAAACATGGTGAAGTCAAAAGAATGGTCCAGGAAGACAAGAGAAGAGGTGATTAATCTTCACAGGAAGGGCAATGGCTATAAGAAGATTGCAAAGATGTTAAACATACCAAGAGACACCATAGGAAGCATCATTCGCAAATTCAAGGCAAAGGGCACTGTTGAAACGCTTCCTGGTCGTGGCAGAAAAAAGATGCTAACTGCGACTGCTGTGCGCTATCTGAAGCGTAGAGTGGAAAAAAGTCCCCGTGTGACTGCTGAGGAACTGAGAAAAGATTTGTCAGATGTGGGTACTGAAGTTTCTGCTCAGACAATACGGCGCACCCTGCGTACTGAATGCCTCCATGCCAGAACTCCCAGGCGCACCCCCTTGCTGTCTCCAAAGAATAAGAAGAGTCGACTGCAGTATGCCAAAAGTCATGTGGACAATCCACAGAAGTTTTGGGATAGTGTTCTGTGGAAAATTAGAACTGTTTGGGCTCATGGATCAACGCTACACTGTAAAAAATAGCTGTAAAAAAACGGGGAATTTTGGACAGTAATTTACCGTTTCTCATAAATACAGTTGAATACTGTAAATAAACATTAATATGACAAACAAAATAATAACAGCAAGCTACTGTTCAGTCTTACGGGATAATACAGTATTTTTTGGTCTGGTCAGGCATGTCAGACATGTGACGAAGTCATCTGCAACCACAAGTCAAACTGATTTAACTACACTGCTTTTCGGCATTTTATTATACGAGAAGGAAGCAGAATTAAAGACTATCTATCCATTTTCACTCCGATTGTGACCCTACCAGCACTTAGACCGATGACGAATTCACGTGTTTTTACTCCTCGTCTGTATATCAAGGTAAGCACAAACTGAACAGAGTCTATGTTTATAAGTAAAATAATTGACAAAATGTTATATATATTTGCTTATTTTTTAAATATTTCTAAAAACGATTTATTTGATTTTGACATATTTAGGGCAGATTGTTAAACGAATTGGCACTTAGCTATATAATTTAAATACAAATAAAGATGCTAATGTTAATTTGCAATCTAATCAAATGTCTGACTGATGTGCGATTATCTATTGATATTTTTTAAATCTACATAAGGGATTGGGCTCTGTTTTACCATTTGTTTGTATCTTTTTTCAATGTGTGCACTTTTAATCTTTGTACAGCGCCTCGTGAATGTGTTAACATTTAGCCTAGTCCCATTCATTCCTATGGCTCCAAACAGGGATGAATTTAGAAGCCACCAAACACTTTCATGTTTTCCCTATTTAAAGTCTGTTACATGAGTAGTTACACAAGTAAGTTTGGTGGCACAAAATAAAACTTTTGTTTGGAGCCATTGGAATGAATGGGGCTAGGCTAAACGCTAACAAATTCATGAGGCACTGTAAAAGATGAAGTGCACGCATTGAAAAAAGATAGTTCTGTATTAATTCGTCTAAGTTGAGGTAAGAACATAGTAAAATATTGAAAACAGCTAGTCCAAGGCTGATACTGCTGGGAAAGTGTAACAGTAAGGTAGAACAATAAAACAGTAGGCCTATAGAAAAGTCTGTCAGTCTGTCTAAAAAATCTCTTTCTGTAATTAATATCATTAGCTTTTCTAAGTAATGGATTTGTAGCAGTATAATATCTGATAGTTTTTTGGGACATTAACTATAATTGTTGTCTGCATCAGTTGCTGGTGATGAAGTCACATTTGGAGGTTGGATGATCAGCAGTGAAAACAACATCATCTGTGAAGGCAAGATGAAGCTGCGAGGACACTGGAGTTTGTTCAAAGGTAAATCCTCCACTAGCTGTTCAAGAATGTCACATTGCGTTAAATTAGTGTCTCTTTCTTGTTTGTAAATTGACTTTGATTGCATTAGGTCTTTTAAATAGTAAGTCGAAGTTTAAGCTAGCATGTACATATAGACATAACACTGGGTTTAGGCCAAATTTGTTATCATGCTACATGTTTTTGAATAAAGTATTTCTCTCTCATTACTGCCAGAATGGCAACAACCAGAATATTTATACTGTGAATGCAGTTGGTTTTATCTGTCTTCATTGCAATTAATCTTTACTTTTCTCATTGTACTTTGTAGATGCGTAATTGGTGTGAACCCTATAGGGGAACAAAAGCCAGGCAGGTGAAGGTGTCCGAAAGAGACAGGAAAGCTTGTCCAGAAAAACGCAGCAACTGTGAATCCCCATGTGGCCACCCTCATCAAAAACTTCATGGACTTTGAGTGGGGCTTTCACATTGTATTCTGCAATGTTGTGATATTTATGTGACATCACAGCATTATGTTTTATTCAGCCCAGTGTCATTGGTGAGGCAGAAATGGACATTTAAGAATGCACTGAATTTTGTTATATTTAATAAAAACAGTGTTTTATCATCATCCTTTGTTTGAGAATTTTTTTGCAAGCAATTTTAAGTGTTTATTTTTAAATTACATTTTAACAATGCTAGAAAAATCACATTCTACAGTATAAATTACAGCAGGAACCCTAAAATAACAGTATAATGCATCCAAACATCTGACAGTATTATACTGTGCAGCTCCCTTTTTTACAGTACTATCCCGTAATATTTGTACAGTAAAAAACTGTTGTTGTAAATTACAGTAGGTAATCTGTAAAATTACAACTTTATGCTGGCAAATCTAGCTGCCAGTATATTACTGTAATTTAACAGTGATTTTTTTTACAGTGTATGTTTGGAGGAGGAAAAACAAGGCCTATGAAGAAAAGAACACCTTGCCTACTGTGAAGCATGGTGGGGGGTCAATCATGCTTTGGGGCTGTTTTGCTTCTGCAGGTACAGGGAAACTTCAGCGTGTGCAAGGTACCATGAATTCTCTTCAGTACCAGGAGATATTGGATGACAATGTGTTGCAGTCCGTCACAAACCTGAGGCTTGGGAGACGTTGGACCTTTCAACAGGACAATGATCCCAAGCATACCTCCAAATCCACTAGAGCATGGTTGCAGAAAAAAGGCTGGAACATTTTGAAGTGGCCATCGCAGTCACCAGACTTAAATCCGATTGAGAACCTCTGGTGGGACTTAAAGAAAGCAGTTGCAGTGCGCAAGCCTAAGAATGTGACTAAACTGGAGGCTTTTGCCCATGATGAATGGGCGAAGATACCCGTAGATCGCTGCAAGACACTTGTGTCAAGCTATGCTTCACGTTTAAAAGCTGTTTTAACTGTAAAAGGATGTTGTACTAAGTACTAAGATTGAATGTCACTTGGGGGTTGAATAAAACTGATAATGATGTGAGCACAGAAAAGACATTTGTGGTTATTTCATTATAAATGTTATGTTATATTTGTCTGACCTACACATGCCTCTTTGATGTAATTGTAAGCAGGATGACTGAATGATCAAAATCAATGTCAAACCGGCCAAAACAATCAATTTCAGTTGGGGTTGAATAATTTTGAACACAACTGTAAGTGCTCTTGGTTTTGCCACAAAATGCACACAAGTAATGTTTTAGTAAGGTATGTTTGTTAAAACTAGTTAAATTTCATAATTAAACTAATCTCTAGTCCCGTTTTAAGCTAATCCCTGTTCGGGAAACCACCCCATGATGTTTTATTTACCTAGTTTGGGAGGAACTTGTCGAAATAAGCTAACTGATTGTCACCAACTGTCTTTAGCCACTGTAGTCGCAACTATGTGCAACGATACATACCAATATTCCGATACATGGATCAGTACGCTGGCATCAAAAATTAATAAAATTAATTTATTAAATTAATAAACAAGATGCCTCAGACCTCAGCATCAGTACGCAGTCATCGGATAAAATGTCATTGGGCCTCAGATTTAAAAGCATCAGATAAAACAGCCTCGTTCCCGCCCTTTTTTTATCTGTAGGCTATAGCCCTGTTTTCACTGTCCTAAAAACGTGCTGATGTCTGTCTTGTTCTATGAAGTCCCTCCTTCAGAAATACGTATTAAGTTCTGATTGTGTAGTTTGTTTACTGTGTTGTTATTCGATAGCAGCTAAGCTAGCCGTTAGCTTAGCTGGCGACTGACATATTCCTGTGGGTGGAGTTTAGTCAAAAAACTGTTCTAATGATGTCTTTAAAGCAGGAAGTAGAGGCTGTAGTCCAAACCAGCCGTTCGAAAATATATCACCTGGCAGTGAACTTGAGCTTTATCATTTTACAGGTATTATTTATGCTATTATAGCAACATTACACACTAACTAAGTTTGAAAAATGGGATCAGGAAGAACCTGACCTTTCAGCATACACAGTATAGTTTTAATTAACAAAATGAGTACATACTTTTAAGGCATAGTATAAGTAGGTGAACTGACATGCGGCATACATGACGGTTCGACAGTAAATCTACAAATGAAGCGTCACATAAACTAATATAAGCTTGGTTGTGACTTTTTCATACAGCATCAGATGTAAAACAACATTTATTTGTCATTAACTGCACATAATAATGGTGATAGTGTTTGTAAATTAATGGACTAAATCTATTTTTATGAACTGCTGTTTTTAACACATTGGTAAAACCACAGAACTGAAACTAAAACCACACTGAACTTCATCTCCATTAGACCCCTGATGTGTGCTGCTATATATGAACTGTGAACACAGACATCAGTGATGCAGAAGACAATAATAACTATATGTTTTGTTTTATTTGTGCTACAGATATTAATGATACCAGAGATCAAGCTTGTTAAAGAGTGTGATGTTATGTTTTTTATAAGCATTAAGACTTGATTACTGAATTATAAAGCAAGTTAAAAAACTCCCAGACTTACTGAACATTGAAAGAGGAACCCGAGCTTCTGTGTTTCTGGACACCACAATAACTTAAGAGGCTTAGTCATCTAGATTATAGTCAATGTTTATAAGAGAAATAAAGCTGCAAGAGGAAGTAGAAAGAAAACACATAGATGTGTATGAGTATGAAGATCTTGTCACAGTGTGAAGAGACGCTTACACTAGAGCAGGGGTTCAAACTCACGCTCAAACTCATTTTAGGCTCAGGGCTGGATGGTAAATAATGTCACCATGTGAGGGATAATTTTTTTAAACATTAGTGTTAAAATAAAAAAAACTACAAAATAATTAGCAATTAAAGTAAAATAAAATAATTCTATATGTAACTCTGGCCTCTCTGATTAAAATATAAAATAGCAGTTTTTAAGTTGTGCTTTGCCCCGCTGCATGGATGAATCTGAGGTCTGTGATCACCACATTAGAGCGGATCTGTCATTATACAGTACTGTGCAAAAGTCTTAGGCCACCATGCCAGAAATAGATTTGTTGTTTTTGCAATGTTATAGTGATCATATATAATTGTTTCTCAGTCTCTTTATTAGAATACAACCATAAAATACAGGAAATGTGTATAAAGTATTAAAAACTGTATAAAAATGTAAACTGATGTGCCAAGTTTTTAGGATAAACTCCCCTTCCACTTGAGCAATAGCAGGAAACGGCAGGATCTTTCTCTGCTCCAGTATTTAATCTCTTCAGATGTTGAAAAGCCCTCCTGATGTTAACTCTTGTTAGCTTTCACTGTTTTAACATATTATTTCACCAGATGTAATAATGTAATAAACTTACATATTTACACGATGTTTCTTTATAATTTTCGTTTGAAACTTTACAGATTAAACACCACCATCTAGATGGCACACTCCCATCCAGAGCACATGCAAATAAGTAGCCATCTCATCTTGTTTATAAACATGACGTAATCACACAAAGATTAATTACTTTTTCAAACTTTTTTCAGAGAAAAAGACACCATGTCTTAACCCTGGAGAACCCATGGGGTCAAATTTGTTCAATAGAAGAAATGGGTTTTTGGATTCTCATGGGTCTCCAGGGTAAAATTAACAGTTTACAAATTATCAGTATTGTAAGCTTACCATTGTGAATTGGGGGAAGGTAAAGAGAACGTTTTAAACACAGTTTTCCCTACATATTCAATATCATTTTTTTGTTTATTGTAACTGAGAAAATGTTACAGATTGCAATGCATCTTTAACCCTTGTGCATCCTTGAGGACATTTTTGGCTTTTTCAGTTTTGTTTTTTGATAACTTTGCCTGCGTTAATGCTAACTGCATAAAATTTGCCACAGGTGTATTTTTATTGGAATTTTAATATTTCACCTTCATTTCCTTAAAAAAAAATATATTTTCTACTAGGTACACAAAATACTTCCTCTCAGGACCTTTTGGACAAAAATGTCCCCATTGAAACCCATTAAAACTGCAATTTTTAATCCCGGTGCCATTCAACTATAAACTGATGCAATCTTTGTTAACAGGCTTTCATTCTGTTGGCAAGGCTTAAAAATTTAAATTTGTTCAATTTTTTACCAGATGGTGCCATTTTTTTTAGGTTTGGCATATAAAGCAAATTATCGCTTTGTTGTTTTCGGCTCATGCATATTATAGAGCCAATTAGATATATTATGAAGCTATAATGTGTGGGTGTGTTGGTATGGATGTCAGAGTGTGGTTTGTATGTGTGTACTGAAAATTTTATGTGTATGTGTGTGTGTGTACCTGGTAATTATCACGTTGTGGTGACCAATTAGTACGGAGCCCTTCTGATGACATGGTAAAACTTTTTTTTAAAATCGTGGCCACGAATTAGCAATTTGTTCCCACGAATTATTAAATCGTGCGCACGTTTTAGTAATTCGTTCCCTCGTTAAGCTAAATCGTGCGCACAATTTAGTAATTCGTTCCCTTGATTAAGTTAAATCGTGCCCACATTTTATTAACTGGTTCCCTCGATTAAGTTAAATCGTGCCCACGTTTTATGAATAAGTGCCCAGAATTTCATTTAAACCATCGGAATAGTGACGCTTATCGCAGCTCAATGCATTAATACATTGCTATTAAGTATAAAATTCATACACCATAGGCTCGTGTATATATACCGTTTTATTCCTTCCCAGAATTTCATAAAAAATATTGGGACATAACGTGAGCTAACGCATTGATACAGTGCTATATAAGAATCAAATTCATACATCTTGGGTCTTAAACCGTTTTATTCATTCCTGCCCGGAATAATAAAAAATAAACCATCGGGGCATTAACATGACGCTTAACGCATAAATACAGTATGTAAAGATCAAGATTGATCTATATACCTTATTAATGAGCCATATTTCATATACAGTTTTATTAATTCCTGTGCAGAATAAAAAAAACTTAACACAACCGACATTAACATGACGCTTAATGCAAAATCACTTTATTAATAAGTCACATAGTCCGTTTTATTTATTCCTGCACAGAATTAAAAAACATATTGGGACATTAACGTGAGCTGGCTCATGATACAGTGCTATAAGGATCAAATTCATACACCTTGGGTCTTATACAGTTTTATTAATTCGTGCCCAGTAGGCCATTAAAAAGTAGGGACATTAATGTGACGCCTAACGCATTAATACAGTCAGGGGCGGAGTGGGACCAAAAAATCTATCGGGAAATTCCGTATACCACCGGCCCTCCGTGGTAAAAAAAAAGGTCTTGTATTTAAACTAGGGTATACAAATCGTAATCAATCTGCAAAAAAAAAAATACATTTTCATAAGTATAATAAAATCATTAAATCATGGATAATTTTCCTAAATGAGTAACTATACAAAATTATACCTGTTCGAAAGACGGAGTTGCGCACCTGTCAATCAGCTATTACATAACAGAGCCAGGCCAGAGATGAACGTGTTCATGAATAATGTGTGCATCTTTGAATAACTTTAAATATAATTTTGTCATATAAAGTTTTGATAGATAATAACGTTTTTTCCACTGTTATTGCTCATTTACCTCAGAGTTTATTTCAGTTATTTTGCTGTTTTTCCGGTAATAATAATACAATTTACATGCCAATCCTGCTTCCTTGTCTTTTTATTAATTTCATTATGTTGTTATTTGAAGTTGTGTGGATATTTATTGCCATATAAGACGTTCATTGCTGTTATATACTCTCGACTAATATTTAAATCATATGCTGAATAATGTGTGCATCTTTGAATAACTGCAATAATACAGTTCCTTTGAAAATAATTTGTGTCAAAGTTTTGAGAAATAATAATGTTGTGAGTATATATATTGCCATATTGCAGTTGAATACTCTCGTTTATAATATGAAAATCACTTAGTAGAAAATATATAATGTGATACTGCAAAGTTACCCTTCTTATTTGTATTTATAATATAGCCATATGGAGACAAACCTTTGCAAATGTGCTGATTTGATCCATTCATGTACTGACCACCAAGCTAGAGATTTTAAACATCCTTAATCCACACTTTTCATCAAATAGTCTATCTGCTTGATGGATCAATCCGACCGCATATGTACTGCAATAAACAAGCATTGAGCGGCGCGGCTTTTTACATCAAAGGCCGACAGGCTATGCCATTTGGGGAGGAGCCGTTCAATGATCCCCATATATTTTTAAAAAATCCCTATGGTTGGACCTGCCGAACAGGTTGAGCACTTTTATGTTAAGCAAAGAGGCTGCACAGTTTGACCAGCGATGCTAATGCATGCTAATGCATTAAATACAGTAAAAGATCAAAATCAGTATTAATAAGTCATATACATATTCTGTTTTATTTATTCCTGCCCATATATTGTCCCAACATATTGGGACATTACCGTGACGCAGGAATTAATTAAACTAAATAATTCAGGGGCTTAAATATCACTAAAATAAAATAACTTAATAAAATCTCTTTATGTCACTTGGGTGATTTTTTAGTTGGACAAACCAAAATAAATGACAAAATTAATTACTGCGTCACGTTAATGTCCCAATATGTTTTTTAATTCTGTGCAGGAATATGTGACTTATTAATAAAGTGATTTTGATCTTAAAAGCACTGTATTTAATGCATTAGCATGCATTAAGCGTCATGTTAATGTCCTAAAGGTTGTGTTAAGGTTTTTTTTATTCTGCACAGGAATTAATAAAACTGTATATGAAGTATGGCTCATTAATAAGGTATATAGATTAATCTTGATCTTTCAATAGCACTGTATTTATGCATATTTTATGAAATTCTGTGAAGGAGTTAATAAACTGTATTTATACAGAAGCCATAAGGTGTATGAATTTTATACTTAATAGCAATGTATTAATGCATTGAGCTGCAATAAGCGTCACTATTCCGATGATTTTAATGAAATTCTTGGCAGGAATTTATAAAACTGCATTAAGTATGCGTCATTAATAATGGCTAGAGTGAATTTGATCTTGTTAGCGTTGTGTTAATGTCCAGGGCTGCGTTTCCCGATAACGTTCTCCCTTAGCGCGCTACGAAGACTCTTAAGTTAAACCTTAACTACAGGTTTACCTTTTCTAGGCGTGTTTCCCGAACTGTACCTTAGCGGGTTTCTTAAGGTATACTTTCTTACGTACGACGTTACCAGGTGCTGTCCATGGCGATGGTGCTGAATAGGTTGATATCGATTGCTCGACAATCAATTGTTCACTTTATGTAATAGGTACTTCGCTGTGTTACGAGAGAGCGGTGTTATTTATTAAAGAAACATTTCAGAAATAGTTCAAGTTACATTTATTAGGAATATCTGGTAAAAATATTTCAAATGGCAAACAACTAAATATAAACCTTGTATATTTTATTTTATATCAAACCCATGCAAAACTCGCAACTTCATGTCCAAAAGTATAATGCATAAACTGCTTCAATGCATCCATTATTCCTTCACCTTAAAGGATAATTTATATTAGGGGTTCCCAATAAATGCGTTGCACAGGGAAATAAGGTGGGTCGTGCAAGTCACCTGGCTTGGCATTACACTTAAAATGTAGAAAAACAAATTGTTGTTCATTAGTTCACGCGTTTATGTGTTTGGACACTGCGCAAGCAGCGCGTTTACAATGCGGATAACGCTTAATGGACGCATTTCTGGAGCCGCGCCTGTCTGTTAACCTTAAATATAACATAACATATATATTATATGATATATAAATATATAGTATGATTGTTTTAGGTTTAAGCTTTGATTAGTTTTAATGTGGAAAATTTGTTGACCTTATACAAGCAATTATCAAGTGGAGCATTTTCTTTTTAATGTTTATAAAGAATATGGCATGCAGTTGCCTCAAAGTTATAAAACATTTAAAAAACTTCGATGCAAAGTCGAATTAACATCAATAATAATATTTAGGAAAATCAACAATTATGATTTCGTGATGAATGTGCTCCCGTGTGGCATGCAATTTTTTAAACTTGATTTGTTTTATTTGTAGCTAAAATAGCCGGTAAACTAAAGATTTAACGGATATGAAATGCACAAATAAAATAGTAAGATTCGCTGTGTAGCTTCCTGCCATAGTTTCACCAACTCCTCCACCCAAAATCTTTTTTTAATAGTTTCTTTAGCCTGTAATAATAGTTCACAGCTGATGTTCCTTTAGAAAAAAAATATTAAAAATCTAACAACCATCAGTGTAATAATGTCTAATTATGTGAATGTTTTATTCTTTAAATAAATAAAAAATGCCTAATTTAACACGGAGTGTACTTCAACTTTTTTTTAAACAGATATTTAGTTATATAGACTGCAATCTACACAAGCTTTTATCACAGTCATGGCCCCTAGCGGAGTCAAGTGGGATAAGGTATAGCTAAGAGTGCTCCAGACCAACCTTCCGAACGAACGACTTACAGAAGTGATACGTAACTAAGAACGTTTCGGGAAACACGTATTAACGATAAGGTACAGCTTAAGGTACAAATTAAGAACGACGTAGAGCTAAGAAGGTTTCGGGGAACGCAGCCCTGATGGTTTAAATGAAATTCTGGGCACTAATTCATAAAACGTGGCCACGATTTAGCTTAAACGAGGGAACGAATTACTAAATCGTGCGCACGATTTAGCTTAAACGAGGGAACGAATTACTAAATCGTGCGCACGATTTCCCTTAAACGAGGGAACGAATTACTAAAACGTGCGCACGATTTAATAATTCGTGGGAACGAATTGCTAATTCGTGGCCACGATTTAAAAAAAAAGTTTTACCATGTCATCAGAAGGGCTCCGTAATAGTGCCCACAAAGATAGGAATACCAGTATTTTTGTGACCTTGTGGGGACATTTTGAGTGGTGCTTGATGATTGACCTTTGAAATGCTGGGATCTGTTAAGAAGATAAAAGATGTTACTTTACTAAATGATCTGACTTACAATTCTGACAATGAAACAAACACACTTCACAGAGTAACAAGAACCATAAAGATTAGAAAACCACATCCACAATATCATAGCAACCATCTTACAACAGCCAGAAAACACATAGCAACTCACTAAAAGTCGAATAGCAACCACAACAACGTGACAAAAAGTTTCCCACACAAAAGTTTCAGTGACATCTGGACAGCAGAATATAATGAAAAAAATGACAGAAAAGTTTTCAGGTATCATTAAAATAAACAAATGTTGATTGTGAATCAAACTGAGTATTGTGAGGAGAAACTGAGAGATGAAGAAGCTGCTGGAGTTCATCATCATCATCCTCTATAAATTTACAATAATCTAGTTCATGACTGTTTGTTGTAAGCTGATACAAAGAAATAAATGAGGAAAAGCAAACTTCTTACCTTCTTAAAGGGAAATAAATGTGTTGACTAGCAAACGTTTTATCAGATTAAGGACTCAGTGAAACAATGCACAAGAGGAACCACAGTGACCCCTCGTGTGTGGAAGTCAAATAACATCTTCACTTTACAAGCATCCAATAATATATTGCTGCAGTAGAGCAGGCTGCAGTTTCAATAAAGCAGTTTTAATCTAAGACCCGGATGACATCCCCATAATTGGAGAGCTGAAAAACTTTGCAACCAATGGAGTGTTTCCACCAAATACTAACAACTCATTAAAGGTTTATTCAAAAAGTAGCCTACTACTTTTGTTGTTTTATGCAACTTATGCAAGAGCTCCATGTTGAGCTATACATTCATTTATTAATCATTATAAATAAGCTCATTATCAGGTAAAGTAAAGATTGAATAATATGCTATGGCAATCTTAACCAGTTATTTCAAAGGGTGGAAAGAAGACACAAGAATGACTCTAATTCAAGATAAGATATGCATTTAATAGAAAAATCTAAAACAATAGACAGACAACTATGCAACAACAATAAGAATATTACAACACTAAAACAAAATTAAAATATAGACAAAAAAAATCAACCCTATTTTGCCCATTTTCTCTTGTATCACATTCAAACACATATCAATAATAAAGGGATTAACTCCAGAATTCATTTGTGATTGACACTCATTGTTATTGACTGCAGTTATTCAGTTTGTGAATGTGTTATTGAGAGATCACTGACTGATGCTTCCCTGCACTTACAACACATTCATATCAGATTGTTTCATTTTCTCTTACTGCATTCTGCAACTGATTTTCAACAGATGAGTGAGGAACTGTTAAATACAGACAAAAACAATTATTGACATTAACTGGATGTTAGATGTTGCTTTAGACACAATAGTAAATATAACAACCTGAAAAATCAGTCAGAAGTTTCACCTCTCAGTCTACAGCATTTGAAAACTGTCGCTAACAAATATGGACAAACTGGTTGCCAGCAGAAAAGTGATCATGTTGAAACCAAACATCTCCACGTGAGAAGCACCTGAAAGATGAACAGATGTTATAATGCAGTAAATCACTTCAAATAATTTCAATGCAGCGCAACGCAAGTGTCTTTTGCTAGTTTCAACTCTAGTTTGTCTCAACTCTAATGTCACTGCATGACCTTTCATTTAAAAAATCAGTTAGCTCGAAATCTGAGGGGGAACGGCAGGTGCAGTTTGAATGGACATGATGCTTCTGCTCACATATGTTGGAATCTTACTAATTTCTTCGAGTTTGAAACGGGGCGGTCCCAACCAGGTCATGAATCACAGGCGGTAAGTAAAACAGCATCAAATGTCTGTTATATGCCATTGTGTTTTTCTGAAAACGATCGGTAGAGCTGATCAGTCTTTTATAAATCTGATAAAACTAAAGACTCTTTGGAGATATGAAGAATGCAGTACTACTTTATACACAGTAAAATTTATTTATTTATTTATTTATTTGAGCAGTAGCTATTCTGCTCAAAAGGAGTAGGCAGAAGCAAAAAGCTTATAAACGCCCTCCCCAAAAATTAATATTACAGTAATACAAAGATCATAATACAAAACAACACAACCACAATACAACATCAAACAAAACAAATCAAACAATATACAATCAGACAAAATTTATATACACTTGCAATGTCCAATAATAACAATACTCCTAATGATAAACGCGTTCTTCTTCTTTATACCTTTTAAAAATCTTTTGTTTGTATTTATATTTAAATAGATTAATATTTGGACAACATTTCATCTCCATCTCCAAATTATTCCACTGTCGCACCCCATTAACTGTAAGGCTAAAACTTTTCAAGGTTGTACTATGTTTTTGCATCCTAAAATTCATTTCATCACGTAATACATAACCACCAGTGCGTTCTTGGAACCTTCTTTGTATATGGCTTGGTAACAATTTGTGCCTTGCTTTATATAGCATCTGTACTGATTGAAACTCAACAATGTCATAAAACTTCATGATCTTAGATTTTAAAAATAATGAGTTTGTATGGTCCAAGAACCCAACTTTGTGAATTACTCGGATAACTCTTTTTTGCAACATTACTATTGGTTTTAATGTACTTTTATAAGTACTACCCCATACCACAGAGCAGTAATGTAAATAAGGCAAAATCAGAGAACAATATAAAGTATGCAAAGCTTTGGTATTTAAAATATGCTTTACTTTTGCAATTACCGAAATGCTTCTTGAAATTTTAATACTTACATATTTAATATGAGAGTTCCAAGTAATTCTATCATCTATAATAACTCCAAGGAATTTAATTTCATGCACCCGCTCTATAACAACGTCCTCTATCTGAATTACTTCCTGAGCATTAGAATTACCAGGTCCGAATATCATCATTTTGCTTTTTCCCAGATTTAATGATATTTTATTTTCTTTGAACCACTTATTAACACGTTTGAGTTCCAAAGTAACTATTTGACACAGTTGTTTTAAGTCGTTTCCAGACGCAAAAATATTTGTATCATCTGCAAACAAAATAAATCTAAGTATTTGAGATGTTTTACAAATATCATTTATATACATGTTAAACAATTTTGGGCCCAGTATTGAACCTTGAGGCAAACCACACACGATTTCTTGATAACTTGATTGATAGTCTCCTATTTTCACATATTGTTTTCTATTTTCCAAATAACTGATCATCCACTGTAATGCGACTCCTCTAATTCCATAATGTTCTAGCTTATTAATTAAAATATCGTAATTTATTGTGTCAAATGCCTTACTTAGGTCAATAAATAATCCTATTGCATATTTCTTGTTATCTACAGCATTAGTTATTTCATCAATTGTATCAAAGAGTGCATGCGACGTTGAACAATTATTCCTAAAACCAAACTGATTATCTGAGAGTAATTTATTTCTTTCAATAAAACTACTAAGTCTAGAATTAAAAACCTTCTCTAATATTTTTGAAAATTGCGGTAAAAGTGAAATCGGCCTATAATTAGTAAAGAGATGCTTATCTCCTGCCTTAAACAAAGGAATCACTTTTGCTATTTTCATACCTTCAGGAAATTGGCCAGTTTGCAATGATAAGTTACAAATGAATGTTAACGGCTTACTAATACTTTCAATAACACTTTTTAAGGTCTTCATATCCATATCATAATGATCTGTCGAGGTTTTATTTTTGCACCCTCTAACAATGTCCAATATCTCATTTTCCTCAACAGGTATAAGAAACAGCGTTTTAGGATTTGTATCTATTAAATCACAATTGTATCTCTCAACATTTGCAATATTTGCAGCAAGGTTTGGGCCAACATCTACAAAGAATTTGTTAAACCTATCAACTACTGTATTCATATTGTTTATAGTTTTATCCTCATCTCTAAAATATTGTGGGTAATTAATCATTCCAGATTTATTTCTAATTAAATTATTTAAAATATTCCATAAGCCTTTACTATTATTCTTATTGCTATCTAACAATTTATTATAATAATCCTGTTTACATTTTCTTATGATACCAGTCAATTTATTTTTGTATTTCTTGTATTTATCCTCCGCTTCTTTTGATCTATATTTTATAAAATTTCTGTAAAGTGATTTTTTTTTTTTACAAGCATTCAACAATCCCTTAGACATCCACTCATTTTCTTTGCACTTTCTTTTTTTACAGTATTTTTTTATTGGACAATTTTTATCATAAATTTTTTGAAATATTCGCATAAACTCATCGTATGCCTTATTAGTATCATTTTCTCTATATACACTACTCCAATCCTGCATTAGTAATTCTTTTTTAAGTGCTTCAGTAGTTTTCTCTGTTTTTACCCTTCTAAACCAATACATAGTATCCTCTTCATTTTTTTGAAATTCATTTTTATTTAATACAAAAACTGGAAGGTGATCAGTGATATCATTTATCATTAGTCCGCTGACTGTATTACTTTCTATGTCATTGGAAAAAATATTATCAATCAAAGTCGCGCTATGGTTTGTAATTCTACTCGGTTTCGTTATTAGAGGAAACAAGCCTATACTAAATAGAGTATTAACAAATTCGTCAGTCTTTTTATGTTTATTTGGGTTAAGCAGATCGATGTTAAGAACACCCCCAACAAACATGAGTTTCTGATTTAAATGTGAAAAGTGTTCCTCCATCCACCTATTAAACACATCTATATTACACAGCAAAAATCACCAGCGTTAAATCTACACTGCTAGTGTATACTGTATATGGGTATAACCACCAGGTCTGGTACAGTACATTTAACACGGGTGATTTTGCTGTGTAGTTTCTCAAGATTAACATGAGATAAGCAGAAACAGTGGGTTATGAGAGCTTTAATTTCATACGAAAACACATTTCTGTGTGTACTGGAAAAGTTATAAATAGCTTTAGAAAAAAGAAAATTTTATATTATTAAAAACTATCCAACATCATGTGTCTTAAAACATCTGTGGGTTTTATATGCATCTTATTTCATCATTAAAATGTATTGTGTATTTAATGTGTTAATAATCTGGCCTCTCTATGAAATATCTTACAAGTTAAAACCTGAAAAATCTAATTAGTCATTGTGTGTTAAACCTGACTTTATATTGTGGATGATGATGAAAAGAGATAAACAGACTCACCCGATACTGTCAGTGTAACTGCATCACTGATGTGTGAGTATCGTAATCCATTGATATCATGTCCCCTACAGGTGTAGTTTCCAGTGTCAGACTCAGTAACAGATCTGATTGTGTAACGCTGGAGTTTATTCTGCTGGATGATTGAATCTTTATACCAGCTGTACTGCCAGCTGCTGACTCCTCCTATATTGATGACACATGTGAGATTGACAGTTGTTCCTCTGTATACATCTTCACCAGGCCGAACAGACACTTGAGGTGTTGGTCTTTCTGTACAATCACAAACAATTCACACATATAAATGTAATTACTTAATTGCAAAAATATTTGCTGCATTATATGACAGGTTTTAACATCTGTAATTGCAATCACCACTTGTTCAGTGTTTTAGAAAATAATGGTCATGACACAATTTAATACTACAGTTTGTACTGCAAATTAATTTCAAAGTGAATAAATGGTGAACCACCTCTGATGTCAACATCCAATCAGAGCACAGTTTACTGAAACTGTAAACGTGTAGAAATATGCCATAAACATTCATGGTTTTAAAGATATTTTGGAGCATCTAATCCCACCCTTAACTTACACTAACTTCTCCTCACAACCATATAAAACACTCATGTTTGACAAAAAAAAACAATATAAAATTATATTGCAAGCCCAGGGTTTCTTGCAGAATATGTGTTAATTAAGGTGGTAAAATAGCTTTGGAACAATATGCATTTATGTGTAAAGCACTATACAAACGCTCAAACATATTGAACATAAACTCCGGCCTTCTTTCATTTAAAGGGCAAGTTCGGTATTTTACACTGAAAGCCCTGTTTTCAGATTGTTTATGATGAAATAGAAATTTCGACATCTGCGGCTGCCACGAGAATTTTCGAGTGTTTGTTGTTTCACCTCCCACCTCTACAATGGGTTTATAGGTGCACTGGAACAATCCTTCCTAAAATGCATTAAACTTTCGTTTACAAAGACGTGAAACTCACCTAGTGGTCAGGAGTGTTCACTGATATGCTCATACAAAAATCGCTGCAAAAGATGCTTTCCAACTGGTGTTTTAGCGTCTGTTGTAAACTTGTGGACCTATTTTTCCAAACGCCTCACACCCGTACATTCTTCCGCTTAGAGCTTGAATAATAGACACTCCAGCCCAGTTGGTGGCGATAATCCACCTTTGCCAATTGTAAGAATACAAATAAGGTTCCCGGTGCGGAGTAATACCATACCTCACAGCACATCTAATACAAGTCAATGGAGTTGGCAAAAACTACGATAAAACCTGTTGGAATGCGTATTTTGCAGCGATTTTTGTGTGAGCATATCAGTGAACACCCCTGACCACTCGGCGAGTTTCACGTCTTTGTAAACGAAAGTTTAATGCATTTTAGGAAGGATTGTTTCAGTGCACCTATACAGCCATTGTAGAGGTGGGAGGTGAAACAAGAAACACCTGAAAATTCTCAGGGCAGCCGGATATGTCGAAATTTCAGTCAAAACCGTTCTATTTCATCATAAACAATCTGAAAACAGGGCTTTAAGTGTAAAATACCGAACTTGTCCTTTAATTGGATAGAATGCTTTGCAGCTCTGTGATGTGATTGGGTGGAATTCGCATTTGTCTTAAGAAACACTGACTTCTCAAAAGTTAAAATTCTTGCTCAGTCGTGTAATTCGATTCCATCCATTGATGAGGCTAGCAAGGCCTTCATACAACTTCAGCCAATAAGTATAACATTTAATAACTCCTATTTAAAATGTATTGGGAATTTCTGCTACATTTTAGTACTACTGCACTTTATTCTTTATAGTCAGATCATCATATTTGTCAGTTTGTGTGGTTTGCAGCCTTTGTTGTTGGCACAACCGTTATGTGAGTAAAGGAGTTTAACACCAAAGTCTTATGCAAACCGACGACAGGTCATTGCAGTTAAAAAAAAAAAAAAACTCACACGTGGTGGTAATGTGGCCAGGGATGCAAAAGGAAGCCTTATAATTTTTATAACATTTATAATTCACTTGGGCCACATGGTTTTCTGAATACTTATGCCGCGTTCCACGCAACCTGTAACCTGTGTTTTAGCAACCTTCTACCCATGAAAGTGCACTGGAACGGCAGTCAAACCCGTGACTTCCCGTCGTTGCAGTCAAATGAAAAAAATGTTATGTGTCTAAAACAATAAGTATGTCGTGAAAGTATATCGACGCATGGACATGTTAAGGTGACGTAAATTCCTTGCGCTCAGGTAGTTTGGCGTGACTTGCCTGGAACGCTACAAAGTCGTGAGTCGTGGTTTGAAGTCATAATTTATGCGCTCAAAAAACTGCCTGGAACGCAGCATTACATCTGATCATTCAGTTCTGAACACTAAAAGTTTTTTCATCTTTTGTAGATTGCAACAAAGGTGGTGGAATTTTTTTTCTGGACAGAATCCTTGAAACCCTTTCCATTCGTCCTGGGAAACATGCAGCAGATCTCTCAATCTTTTGTAATTATTAATGGCAAGCTCTGGAACAAAGCACACTACTTGCTGCTGTTGATGGTGTATGTTTTAAGTCTGGGGCAACCTTCTGGTGTCTCTGATGGAGCCAATACGGAAGTGACTTAAACTGCAATTTAGCCAAGATGGTGACAACATGCACCGCCTACTTTAAGCTTCAAAGTTCTCTTAAATTATTAAAATGTTAGGTTTTTTCAACAACCCAGCCTGCTATATAGATGACAGGATTATGACACCCTAACTCTGTTTTGTTTTACACTGCACACCTTGGGCACTGAAATGTGGAGTTAATTTTGCATTAGGAAAAATGATGTGAGAACCCCGCTTTTAAACCACAAGTGTCAAACAGTCCTCTTCCTGGAGTTTAAAACAAACAAAACCTGGGGTTAAAGGCGGAGTCCACGATGTTTGAAAAACGCGTTGGAAAAGGAGACGGGCCGACTACCAAAACACACGTATAGCCAATCAAATCAAATCAAATGCCGGGTTGCGTATGTGTGGGGCAGGTCTATCAACAGAAGGTCCAGATTCTATTGGGGTAGGGGCGTGTTTGTTTAGGTGATTTCAAATATCAACATTGGCTTTCAAACATCATGGACTCCGCCTTTAAGCCCTAATGTATCTCTGATATTTAACACAATATGTTTCTGTCTTTATTTCTCTATTTTACAACAACATTAACACTTACCTTTAACAGTGAGATGAACAGATGAGCTTGATAGTGAAGTCTTTAGTCGTCCGTGTATCACTGCACTACACCTGAACTCATCCTGATCAGATTCAGTAACTCCAATGATAGTGATAGAGTCTCCTTTTACAGTGTAATTCTCAAAGTTTAACACTGCAGTTGTGTTTTTATACCACACATATCTCCAGTTTAATGATCTGTACTGATTCTCTATCTCACACTTCAGAGTGACTGTCTCTCCAATGATCACAGGACTGTATGGTGTTACACTCACTGTAGCTCTGGGTAAAGCTGAGGAAGAAGAAAAATAAGTTATAGCTCATCACAGATCTGTTGTGTTAAATCAGAAACCTGAATTTTCAAGAAATTTTAAATTTTGCATAAAATGATGCCATTTGTTGTTGACATTTCTGAAGGATAATATAAAAAGAAATATTTTAATTTAAATCAAAAAGGGATTTTTTTCAGAAGTCAATGAACAAATAATCCAGCACACTTGAATTTATGTTGCTCTACATACGTCATTTGGTATAATTGAAACGATTGGCTATGAGCTATGTACAGAGGGATTTGATAGACATTCATAGCGCCCAATAAACGATTCTGGGCATTCGTAAACCAGGCCTCAAATACAAGAAAATTAGCATGTGGTTCCCAGACCATGTCTCATTCTCTATGAGACGGGTCTGGTGTAAGCCAGGCTAATTTTACACAGTTATACAAAGCCAAACAATCTGTGCTTTGATCTTTTTCTTTCACTGTCAGAAAATGATCACATGTGAATTTGTGAAAAGTTTTGACGTGTTTTCATAAACTGGACTACGAGTTTTTGGAAGCATGATACATTTCAACCAAATCCATCTTGTCAGAGGCGCGGGAAGATATTTTCGGTAGGGGGTGCGGGGGGGGGGGGGGTTATGGAACGTAGAGTTATAGAATTCTAATGTTGTTCACAAGCTCTGTATTCTGCAGACCACTCTACCTATGTCTTCTTTTAAAATAATCACTCCCCCTTCCCATCCATAAAGTAGCCTACAGCTGAGCTGACGGGGCATACAAACTATTTAGCCTATTGCAACATAGTAGAGATTCTCTGTCCAGGACGTTATTTTCCGCTACTATCCTCAGGCCGAGCCGATATAAGCATATTTTTAATCATTACTTTATTAGCCCAATTGGGGAGAAAGCTATGCCATATAATCAGAAATATTATATATAGACTATATTTATGC
The DNA here is from genome assembly GCF_027580225.2 of Misgurnus anguillicaudatus. Lineage (NCBI taxonomy): Eukaryota > Metazoa > Chordata > Actinopteri > Cypriniformes > Cobitidae > Misgurnus > Misgurnus anguillicaudatus. The sequence goes on from NW_027395279.1 coordinate 11,961,859, forward strand.
CAAAGTAACAAATGTCTTCAAAAAGTTACACAAATTACAAATGACAAAATGATTTGTAAAAGTTACAAAATGCAACGCGAGTCAGGTGCGGAGTCTCCTCTGGCACGCATCACGCACCGGTCATGCTGTGCGGTATGGTGGAGCTTAAGTGCAACATGGAGTTTGAAGATGTAAAGAAAAAGAAAAACAGGGGAATTAACTTTGAGCAAGTTTGGAGGAAAGTCGGAGGTATGGAACCAGTTTATGTACACATATGCATTCTCACTGGTCCCAGTAGTACGCCTTTTTTGTTGTCCTTTGGTTAAGTTTTTAATATTTCTAAACTCTAACATAATAACTTTATTGACATTACTCGAGTTAAGGCGATTAGTGGACCTTTCAATTCACGGGTTTCATTTAATTCTATTTTTACACGTAAATGTAATATTTGTGTCTTTAAGTTTTATTTCACTTTGCCATGCCTCCTGCGGTGTAAAAATAAGATATTTTTCGACTTTAAAATTCAAAAATCATATCCTAAATTGTCGGAATATATTCCAAATGGATTCATTTGAATTTCTAGACGTTTAACATTAAAATCGATGCATGGGAATAATTTATATTATTTTTTTGAAATACCTTTTAAATGTCGCATGCATGTTTCTTATTGTACATATATAATTTAGTTCCTTTTACGTTGTTTTAATCATTTAATTCAACCGTTTATACGTTCATTCAATAAAGCACATGTTCTGTAACATTTACAAGTGCGTTAAAAACCGCAAAACAATTTGGCTATATTTTTAAATATTTTTGAAAAGATGACGAACTAGAAAATCGTTTACTGAACCTAGCTTAGCTTGGACGCATTTTTCCATCGGAATATGTTTAAAATATCAAAATGGGCCAACATATTTTGATTAAAATATATTCTAAAACCATGCTAAATTATTTTAAGTAGACCTTCTCATATAGGCCAACCACACTCCACAGTTCATTCTTGTTCGTTTTATATGTGTTTCATTGTTGCATGCACACCTTTTTACGCAAGCAAACTAAAATGTTATTCATATAGTGCGACCATTGTAAATCAATGCGAATCATTGTAAAAATGTATTAGCAATACATGCCTTAATAACTAGTCCTCGGGAATTTTGCGTTCTGTGATTGAAAAAAAATCAAAATTTCTCTTTTGGGACATTGCAAAGCTGATAGATAAACTCATTCGGCGTTCAGTATGTGGCTGTAAGTGTGCGTGCTTGTGTGTTATGCTTATGCCTATTACAGCGTATCGGCTGAATGCAATCACGTCATCAAGACAGAATCTGATAGAATCTGGCTAATACACACTGAAATAAATTAAATCATTTTAAAATTACTAAAATTATCCCTCTCTTCATCACACACCCAAAACAAAAATGTCTTTGTACAGAAACAAACCAAAATCAAGAGATATTTATATTATATTTTTTATATTATATTTATATTTTATTGTCATCGCAGTTTTAAATCTCTGCCACCAGGGGGTGCTGCAGCACCTGCAGCACCCCCACTTCCCGCGCCCCTGCATCTTGTTGTCCCAGATAAAAAAATATTGGTAATAAGCATGAATGAAAAAACTACTAAAACATTTTGAAATTATATTGCAAAAAACTGGAAGACGAATACAAAGTTATCAAAATAGAAAATCATGTTTTCCTTCTTTATATTAATTTATAAAGTTTATTTTCTCTCTGATATTTTCTGCTCATATTTTCAGTTTTTGTATGCCTATGATCTTTATCTCTTGCTCTTATTTCCTCATTCTGCGCTTGCTTTTCCAAAAAACTGTTATTAGAGTTTTATGTAAATCAGGATGGGCTTTAGAGTCACCATTGGTCCACTAGTTTTAGATTGACAGCTCCTACTCTAGCCAATAAGCCGAAGAAGGAATTGAAGACACTCTCTCCGTCTAATGGCTGCTGATCCATTTTAATTTGGATTTTAGTCTGAAGTGATTATAAAAAGATTTCTTGAAGGGCTGTATCCGTCCACATGGATTGAAGAGCATTTCAAAAACATGTTTCAAATTTACACTGTAAAAATAAGCTGTAATTATGCGGCTGGTTGCCAGTAACTTACTGTAGAACAGTGGTTCTCAATCCTGGTCCTGAAAGCTCACTGCTCTGCACATTTTGAATCTCTCCATTATTTAACACAGCTGATTCATATCATCAGCTGAGATCTCATTGAATTGAAATGAGTCTGTCAGATAAGAGAGAGATACAAAATGTGCAGAGCAATGAGCCTCCAGGACCAGGATTGAGAACCACTGCTGTAAAAAAGAAAGACTGAAAATGTTCATTTAACGTTGAACAAACTGTTCTATGTTACACATCTATGTAAAATTTACAGTAAGTTACTGGCAACCAGCTGCCAGTATACTGTAATTTCTACAGAAATGGTTTTACATTGTACTTCAGATTTGACACATTGACAAAATTTTACAAATATTGTTTACGTTTATTATAACATATTCACCATGACTAACATTAATAAAGGACAAATGTTTTCTCAAAAAATAAATCAATCACATTCATCACTGACCTTTAACAGAGAGAGTCACATGATTACTGTACTGTGAGGATGAGGGTCGTCCATCTCTCTCTCCTCTACACCTGAACTTATCCTGATCTGATGGTGATCTGATGGTGTAGATGTTTCCCTCAAACACTGAAGTTCCAGTTGTGTCTTTAAACCACTGATATGTCCAGTTACTGTACTGATCCTCTATCTCACACTTCAGAGTGACTGTCTCTCCAGTGAACACAGATCTGTCTGGTATTACTCTCACTGTAGCTCTGGGTAAAGCTGAGGAAAGAAGAAAATTATATTGAAACTAACACTAATACAACATAATTACATACTAAGGCTTTTCGCACTTGAAATAGTTAAATCCATGTCTTTATAAACACTTGTAAATGTAACCCTGGGTTATCTGTCTAACACTGCTCATGCCTTACAAGGGGTCAAAAAACCCTCATATTTCACAATGTACATTAAAGCCTGGTTTGATGTTTTAATCTGCATATTTGCTTTGTCAACAGCAAAGTTGGTTTCATTTATTTAGATGAATACAGTGCACCTCTGCTTTATTTGTGTCACGCTCAGTGGCGGCTGGTCATTAGGGGGCGCCACCCTCTTAAAGTTGGATAGAGAGGAAACGTCTCAGTTACGTACAGTATTGTTCAAAATAATAGCAGTACAATGTGACTAACCAGAATAATCAAGGTTTTTAGTATATTTTTTATTGCTACGTGGCAAACAAGTTACCAGTAGGTTCAGTAGATTCTCAGAAAACAAACAACACAGCATTCATGATATGCACGCTCTTAAGGCTGTGCAATTGGGCAATTAGTTGAAAGGGGTGTGTTCAAAAAAATAGCAGTGTCTACCTTTGACTGTACAAACTCAAAACTATTTTGTACAAAAAAAAAATTTCTGGGATTTAGCAATCCTGTGAATCACTAAAATAATATTTAGTTGTATGACCACAGTTTTTTAAAACTGCTTGACATCTGTGTGGCATGGAGTCAACCAACTTGTGGCACCTCTCAGCTGTTATTCCACTCCATGATTCTTTAACAACATTCCACAATTCATTCACATTTTTTTGGTTTTGCTTCAGAAACAGCATTTTTGATATCACCCCACAAGTTCTCAATTGGATTAAGGTCTGGAGATTGGGCTGGCCACTCCATAACATTAATTTTGTTGGTTTGGAACCAAGACTTTGCCCGTTTACTAGTGTGTTTTGGGTCATTGTCTTGTTGAAACAACCATTTCAAGGGCATGTCCTCTTCAGCATAGGGCAACATGACCTCTTCAAGTATTTTAACATATGCAAACTGATCCATGATCCCTGGTATGCGATAAATAGGCCCAACACCATAGTAGGAGAAACATGCCCATATCATGATGCTTGCACCTCCATGCTTCACTGTCTTCACTGTGTACTGTGGCTTGAATTCAGAGTTTGGGGGTCGTCTCACAAACTGCCTGTGGCCCTTGGACCCAAAAAGAACAATTTTACTCTCATCAGTCCACAAAATGTTCCTCCATTTCTCTTTAGGCCAGTTGATGTGTTCTTTGGCAAATTGTAACATCTTCTGCACATGCCTTTTTTAACAGAGGGACTTTGCGGGGGTTTCTTGAAAATAGATAAGCTTCACACAGATGTCTTCTAACCATCACAGTACTTACAGGTAACTCCAGACTGTCTTTGATCATCCTGGAGGTGATCATTGGCTGAGCCTTTGCCATTCTGGTTATTCTTCTATCCATTTTGATGGTTGTCTTCCGTTTTCTTCCGCGTCTCTCTGGTTTTGCTCTCCATTTTAAGGCATTGGAGATCATTTTAGCTGAACAGCCTATCATTTTTTGCACCTCTTTATAGGTTTTCCCCTTTCCAATCAACTTTTTAATCAAAGTACGCTGTTCTTCTGAACAATGTCTTGAACGACCCATTTTCCTCAGCTTTCCAAAGCATGTTCAACAAGTGTTGGCATCATCCCTAAATAGGGGCCACCTAATTCACACCTGTTTCTTCAGAAAATTGATGACCTCAGTGATTGACACACCCCTTTCAACTAATTCAACTAATTGCCCAATTGCACAGCCTTAAGAGCGTGCATATCATGAATGCTAGGTCTCATTTGTTTTCTGAGATTCTACTGAACCTACTGGTAACTTGTTTGCCACATAGCAATAAAAAATATCCTAAAAACCTTGATTATTCTGGTTAGTCACATTGTACTGCTATTATTTTGAACAATACTGTATGTAACCACAGTTTCCTGATGGAGGGAACAAGACGTTTTGTCGATGACGACAGTTTGGGGTGTGTTCTTGAGAGCCAATCTGGATGACTGTGTGTAAAACACCAATGAATTTGCATACCAGTCTCCACCCACACTTACGTATATAAAAGGAAAAGACATGCATCCATTCATTTGCTTGTGAGGAGCTTGATGAGGCTCAGCGGAATGAGCAGTGTTGTGGCACGCAGGACATAATGTATCGTTCCCTCCATCAGGGAACGGTGGATACATACGTAACCGAGACGTTCCCTTTATTCACTCGACATTGTGTCGATGATGACAGTATAGGGTCCCTATGTGAAACGCCACAATGTCTAACCTTAGTCAATCTATAAATAAAACGCTGATTTAAATTCTTTTTTCAACCCATTAAAAATGGCGCAGAAAGAAAACCAATGGTTGCATTATAAATTATTTTTGTCAAATAAAGTGACTAAAACTGCCAATACATTTTTAAACAAATAAATGACAAATGTTTCCTCAAAAAACAAATCAATCACATTCATTACTGACCTTTAACAGAGAGAGTCACATGATCACTGTACTGTGATGATGAGGGTCGTCCATCTCTCTCTCCTCTACACCAGAACTCATCCTGATCTGATGGTGAGCTGATGGTGTAGATGTTTCCCTCAAACACTGAAGTCCCAGGTCTGCCTTTATACCACATATATCTCCAGTCACTGTACTTATCCTCTATCTCACACTTCAGAGTGACTGTCTCTCCAGTAAACACAGATCTGTCTGATGTTACATTCACTGTAGCTCTGGGTAAAGCTGAGGAAAGAAAAAAATGAAATTAACACTAACACTCATACAGACAAGGCTGACAAGGCTTTCACACTTAAAATTAAAAAACTCCATGTCATTATAAACACTGGTAAATGTAACTCTTTCACGTGTTTGTGTTTATTTACACGTGAAAGATGAACACAAACATGAACATGATGTTATATTGCACACTGTAAACACAATCAAAGCCTCAAAAACACAGGAAAAATGGTAACTTTAATTTGAATATTTGCTTTGTCAACAGCATCAATGAATAAATACAGTAGTGTTCATTTATTTAGATCAATACAGTGCACGTCTGCTTTTTTTCGGACCCTCTCAACTAACCAATGTGGCTTTGTCAAAGGATTTGGCACTAGACGCGGTGAGACTCCTGCTGGAGAGGCACAGAGAGAAGAACAAAGCTGTGCACATGTCGTTCCACGACCTTGAGAAGGCATTTGACAGGGTCCCCCACGACCTCATCTGGCACATGCTTCGATCCCATGGAGTCCCTAAAATCTACATGCATTGGGTGCAACTCCTATACAAGAACGTCACCGGTGGTGCAGTCAGGTGCGCAGTGGGTGTATCACCGCCATTTCCCATCAGCGTTGGAGTGCACCAAGGATCGGCCCTGTCACCACTCCTGTTCATCATGTGCATGGACACGATCACTGCCGACCTGCACACGTTCCTGCCATGGTCAATTCTTTACGTGGAATACGTCTTCCTCTTAGATGAACAGAGAAGAGAAGTGGAAAAACAAACTCGCCTGTGAAAGGAACGTTTGGACAAAAACGGGATGAGGCTCAACATCAAAAATACGGAGTACATGGAGTGTGGCCCCCAAACCAACGGCACCATCAGCATTGACAGAAAATATATAAAAAAACTGATGGACTTTAAGTACCTGGGCTCCACCATCAGCTCAGATTGAAGCATCACAACTGATGTGAGGTCACGAGTCAATGCGGCATATATGAATTGAAGGCAAGTTACCGGAGTCCTCTGTGATCAGAAAATGCCAGATAGGTAGAAGGGCAAAATCTAAAAGACCATCTTCCGACCAGTGGCACTCTATGGATCTGAGTGTTGGCCAGCCACATCTGCACACAAACATGCCCTCCACACTATGGAGATGAGGATGCTCAGGTGGAGCCTCGGAATCACTCAATGGGATTGTGTCATGAACAAAGACATCCGGAAGCAACTTGGTGTGGCCTCCATTTTGGACAAGATGCTTGAAGCAAGGCTGGGGTGGTACGGCTATGTGATGCAAAGTGAAGAGTCAACAGTCATCAAACTGCCATGTGTATTGAGCCAGAGGGACATCCCACGCGGACGTCAAAAAAAGCGGTGGATGGATCGAATAAAGGAAGACATAAAGATGGTCAACGCATACCCCGAAAATGCCCCGGACCGAGCCAAATGAAGAAGACAATGGCAAAAAGCGGAGACTGCGCTACAGCCGGAACAACGCTAGGAAGAAAAGAAAAAGACCTACTGAAGGGCAATGAATGAAGATACGGCAGTGCTTCATGACAAATGCATCAACACATCTTGTTCATTATATCAGTGGTTCTCAAACTTTTCAGCGTGCGGCCCCCTTTGTGTACGGTGCGTTCCTTCGTGCCCCCCCCCAAAGAAAATTTATGACAAAAAAGTTCTAAAACTTCACATTTTAATTCAACAAAACATTAAATTATACAAAGTAGTGCTGCCTTAATTTTTTACGTTTAATTTCACAAAATTCAAGATAAATTAATGTATTTTATAAAAATGTCATAAAACTGGGGCCCCCCTGGCACCATCTCACGGGCCCCCTGGGGGCCCCGGACCCCACTTTGAGAACCACTGCTTTAGATTACCAATGTATGCAGGTTGAATTTAATATAAGATATAAGAAAGATAGGAATATAAGAAATGCTTCTGTCTTTATTTCCTCATTATACAGCAACATTAAACTCACCATACACATTGAGATAAACAGCAGAGCTTGATAGTGAAGTTTGTGGTCGTCCGTGTATGTCTGCACTACAGCTGAACTCATCCTGATCAGATCCAGTAACTCCATTGATAGTGAGAGAGTCTCTGTTTACAGTGTAATGCTTATAGTTTAACACTTCAGCTGTGCCTTTATACCACAGATATCTCCAGTTTAATGATCTGTACTGATCCTCTATCTCACACGTCAGAGTGACTGTCTCTCCAGTGAACACATATCTGTCTGGTGTTAATCTCACTGTAATTTTGGGTAAAGCTGTAAAGATAATAAAACATTTAATCAGGGCTTTAGTACACACACATTACACAATGTATAAGCAGCAGACTCATTGTTTGGTGTTTTGTTAATGTTATTTATAATAAAATGTAAAGTTTCAGTTCTGGATGCTAGTTGGACTGGATAAGCAGATACAGTGTGTGTTATGAGAGCTTTAATTTCACAACGCATTTCTGTTTGTACTGAAAAAGTTATAAATATCTTAGAAATATTAAAAACAATCACACAGTTTTTGTCTTAAAATATCTGCTGTTTTTACAGTATATGCGTCTTATTTTATAATTAAAATGTATTTGTGTTTGTGACCCGATCTCTCTATGAAATAACCTGGTAAACTACAGGTTGTCATTGAGAGTTCAATATGACTTTATATTGTGTATGATGATGAAAACAGATAAACAGACTCACCTGATACTGTCAGTGTAACTGCATCACTAATGTCTGAGTATTGTGATCCATTGGTCTCATTTCCTTTACAGGTGTATTTACCTGCGTCAGACTCAGTAACAGATCTGATTGTGTAATTCTGAAGGTCACTGATGTGATAAAGTGATGAATCTTTATTCCAGCTGTACTGCCAGCTGCTGACGACTCCTCTATTGATGACACATCTGAGATTGGCAGTTTCTCCTCTGAATACAAGATCATCAGGCCAAACAAACACTTGAGGTGTTGGTCTTTCTGTACAATGACAAACAATTCACACATATAAATGTAATTACTTAACTGCAAAACATATTTGCTAATTTACGTTAAAGGAACAGAATGTAAGAAATGTATATCAATTAATCATAAAATGGCCCTCATTTCAAATACTTATATCACTGACAACAGTGGTCTGGTCAGGATATTGTCATTTAAAAAGTGGAGTTGCAGCCCTCAACTGATGTTTATGTTGTCATTTTGTCTATTGGCCACCAGTTGTGTGATTGCAGTACCAGTTTTAGCCACGTTTTGTGATTGCAATACCAGTTTTGGTCACAATCCTACATACTGTTCCTTTAAGGTTTTAACCTCTGTAATTGTGATTACCACTTGTTCAGTGTTTTAGAAAATAATGGTCATGACGCAATTTATTACTACAGTATGTACTGTAAATTAATTTCACAAAGTGAAGAAATAGTGAACCACCTCTGATGTCAACATCCAATCACAGCACAGTTTGCTGAAACCGTAAACGTTCACTGTTTGTGTTTGCTATATAACACCTGGTTGATCTGTTAGATTAAGTTAGACAGAATTAGTCCAACTATCAACAAAGCTAACTAAGCACTGAAGCAACAAAGATTATTCAATAAACCATCTTCTTTATTATATTTAAATCACTTTGTCTCCTGCCTGCTGTTTTCCCTTTATCTCTGCATATGCCTTGATGCAAAAAAAAAAAAAAATGCATCATGAAGTTGAATCATGAAGTTAAAACAACTCAAGTCAGTTAAAACACTACTTTAAGCCCATACCTGTGATAAGTTCACTGAATAATTTTTCCTGTAATAATGCAGCTGGTTGCCAGTAACTTACTGTAAAAGATAAAGACTGAACCTGTTTCATGTTCATTTAACTTTAAACAAACTGTTGCCAGTAAATAACATAAATGTAAAATCTACAGTAAGTTATTGGCAGCTACTGTCATTTCTACAGATTTTTTTATAGTGTTGACAGCTTAGAAAAACAAGTTGCAATTGTTTAACAATATTTCATAAGTTAAAGTAACATAAAAATATGGGTTGATTTGAAATAAATACTGCATTTGTTACAGTGTGGTTAAACTGAATTATTAGTTCACAACAGAGTTGATATTTGAGAACAGATTTAGTTCATTTCCTGATGGGTAGAGAGATCTACTGAAACTAGATTTTAATTTTTAAAGAACAATTTCAAGGATTTCCTTTCATATCAATTTGGCTTAATGGGTTATTCATTAAAATAATGAAATTAATGTGTAACAGAAGAGAGGGTATCTCTACCGACTAAGTATTATACTGTTAAAGACTTGATGATTATTGCAAGTAATATCAAACATTAAGAAAAGGTTGATGAGGATTTCTGGTTTTCAGAATGCTTTGCATAAGGCTGTTATTTTATAGTTTTATTCTGTAAAGATAAAGACTTGTTAATGTTTAATGTTCATTTAACTTTGAACAAACTATAGCTGGCCTTATTTCTGTTATATTAATATACTGTTTAAACATATCTATTATTGTAATTTAAAATGTATTTGTTAAAACCATTTTATTGTTCTCAAATAAACAATATATTTTTGAAAAATAATTGTATTTATTTAAAAAATTACATATTCAAGAAAATATGTTTCATTTATGTGAAAGTTTTGGATTGGGTCAATGTGATACATTGTACATTTTTTTATTCACCCCTTGTTTCAGGGCGCGGAGGTGGTTTAGCGGTCATTTAAAAAAAGCTCTATTTCTTCTGCGATGTACAACAGTTTTGCTGATACAGCTTGACTGCAATGGAATGGTTTTATAAGCAGTGATCTACCGCCCTCCTCACTCAAATAAGGATTTTAGTCATGAATTCACGGAGTTCCTGTGTAAAATCTCCACTAAATATGAACGTTTTTTTCTTGTTGGTGACTTCAATATACATGTTTGCTGCAACTCTAAGCCTTTAGTGTGGGATTTTCTCAACCTTATGGACACTTTTAATCTAGTGCAATGGGTGAAAACTCCCACACATATTCATGGCCACATACTAGACTTAGTAATCTCATATGGTTTTGCCATCTCTGATGTTAACGTATCTGGCACTCTGCTCTCGGACCATAATCTAGGGCTGCAGCAATCGATTCTTTTTTTAATCGATTAACCTTGGTGCTCGGGCCCTAAATAAACACAGAAACAACATGGCATGCAGAAACAAACAATGGCCACAGAACATGCATGGGACTTCCACAAGGATAAAAGACAAAAAACACTGCACACCTTCGGCATTGAAAGGTGGGGTTCATTCTGCATTACGTAAATTAATGTGAGAACCCTGCGTTTAAACCACAAGTGTGAAACAATCATCTTTCTGGACTTTAAAACAAACATAACCTGGGGTTAAGCCCTAATGTATCTCTGATATTTAACATGAGATGTTTCTGTCATTATTTCTCTATTTTACAACAACATTAACACTTACCTTTAACAGTGAGATGAACAGATGAGCTTGATAGTGAAGTTTTTGGCCGTCCATGTATCTCTGCTCTACACCTGAACTCATCCTGATCAGATTGAGTAACGCCAGTGATAGTGAGAGAGTCTCTGTTTACAGTGTAATTCTCAAAGTTTAACACTTCAGTTGTGTTTTTACTCCACAGATATGTCCAGTTACTGTACTGATCCTCTATCTCACACTTCAGAGTGACTGTCTCTCCAATGATCAAAGGACTTTTTGGTGTTACTCTCACTGTAGCTCTGGGTATAGCTGAGGAAGAAGAAAATGAAGTTAAAATCTCCTCACAGATCTGTTGTGTTAAATACGAAACCTGAATTTTCAATATTTTTTTTTTTTATAAAATGATGCCATTTGTTGTTGACATATCTGAAGGATAATATAGAAAGAAATGTTTTAATTTAAATAAAAAAGAGTTTTTTTTAAGTCAATGTACAAATAATCCAACACACTTGTAACACAGCTATTTTACACAGTTATACAAAGCCAAACAATCTGCGCTTTTGATCTTTTTCTTTCACTGAACTTTCAAAAGTTTTGATGTGTTTTCATAAAAATACCGGACAAAAAGTGTTTTTGGAATCGTGATAAATTTCAACCAAATCCAACTTTATGGATTAATATTTTAGATCACTAATTTAAATGGCTTACCTAAAGCCATTTTGAAACACGTCAACAACTCCCAGTACAGTAACTGTTAGCTTGAATACATTTTTTTAGGGGTTTTACAGCAGGGTTTGATACAGTAACACTATGTTATACAATTATAATGCAATGAAAACAATGTAAATCAAAATGATAACTGTAAATACTATTTCAGCAGAAATAATTGACATTTCTTAATTTTGCGGCCCTTTCAAAAATATCTCTCCATGTGTTGATGTATAATACAATGGTGTTAGATGAAGAATAATGTATTAATGGATGTGTGTAAATCTATCTATTATAGACAGATGTAGATACAGTAACAACCTCTAGTATATAGATGGAATAGTAGTGAATTATTTGTGTTCAAATATAATTTTTTACAATGAACCCCACTTGGGGTATAACATTTGTACTTCAATCACTGTCATTGTATGAGAACGGTGGGCTCAACAAACAAACTTTAAGTGTTCATTTGTAGCAGAGATGTTTGTGATGCTTGTGTAAAAGTATAATTAATCTAAATCAAATATTTTCTTGAAAGATTGAGCCAAAACCAAAAGTAGTTACTATAAGTTGTGCCCCGCTCTATGGGCTAAATAATCCATCTAATATATTGTAGTCACAGATCAAAAATACGTGTGAATGAAAAAATTAAAGCATGAACTACTAAAACATTTTAAAATTATATTGCACAAAGCTGGAAGATGAATGCAAAGTTATTTAAATCACATAGAAAATCAAATAAAGTGACTTAAACTGGCAGTAGATTCTTGACAAATAAATGACAATTGTTTCCTAAAAAATGAATAAATCACATTCATTACTGACCTTTAACAGAGAGAGTCACATGATCACTGTACTGTGAGGATGAGGGTCGTCCAACTCTTTCTCCTCTACACCAGAACTCATCCTGATCTGATGGTGATCTGATGGTGTAGATGTTTCCCTCAGACACTGAAGTTTCAGTTCTACCTTTATACCACTTATATCTCCAGTCACTGTACTGATCCTCTATCTCACACTTCAGAGTGACTTTCTCTCCAGTAAACACAGATCTGTCTGGTGTTACTCTCACTGTAGCTCTGGGTAAAGCTGAGGAGAGAAGAAAATGAGATTGAAACTAACACTAATACAACATGACTACTGACAAGGCTTTCGCACTTGAAATAGTTAACTCCATGTCATTATAAACACTGGTAAATGTAACCCTGGGTTATCTGTTTAAAGGCGGAGTGCACAATGTTTGAAAGCCAATGTTGATATTTGAAATCACCTAAACATACACACCCCTACCCCAATAGAATTTGGACCTTCTTTTGATAGACCTGTCACGGCTAGGGGCTGGCTGTTAATGGCTAAAGCCACGCCCCTTCTCAACTTCCACCTCGAGGAGGTCCCCAAAGCCAACCCAATGACCAGACAACACGAGAACAGGTAAGTATTAAAACAAACTTTATTTAAATATTTAAAATAACTTGGGGAATGGGAAAGGGCAATTAAAACTAAGCTTCCTCTCTGCCTTCCAGGCAGACCACGGCACAGGAAGGTGGCAAGAAAGGGAAGAGGGCAACGGGGGTTCCAGGGGGACTGGTGACCAAAGGTATGGGGGGGGGAAGACGGGGAACACAGGCTCCTGCCAAACTCCGCTATCCGTGGCGCCCTCCTCTTCTTTCCTGGAGGCAAAGACAAAATAGTGTGATTTAGGGGTTTATCTCTCTCTTCGCCCGTTGAACCTGTATCACGCTGGTCAGATGCTTCACTGCTCACTCTCCTTTCTTCCTCTTTCCACAGGCAGCGACTGGGACACAAAGACACGTTTAATCTGGACTTGGGTCGTCCTCACCTGTCTGCTGCTTACAGCTCTCGGTAAGTGTGGTTTTCCACAGTTCACTCTCCTGACGTTCACTCCTGTTCTCTCTTTCTCCACAGGCAGCTTGGACACAACAACCCGGTTAGTTCAACTTGGATGCTTCTCACCTCTCTGCTGTTTACAGCTCTGGGTATGTATGACTGTCCGCAGTTCGTTCTCCTGACGTTCACTCTCGTTCTCTCTTTCTCCACAGGCAGCTTGGACACAACAACACGGTTAGTTTAACTTGGATACTTCTCACCTCTCTGCTGTTTACAGCTCTGGGTATGTATGACTGTCCGCAGTCGTTCTCCTGACGTTCACTCTCGTTCTCTCTTTCTCCACAGGCAGCTTGGACACAACAACACGGTTGGTTCAACTTGGATACTTCTCAACTCTCTGCTGTTTACAGCTCTGGGTATGTATGACTGTCCGCAGTTCGTTCTCCTGACGTTCACTCTCGTTCTCTCCTTCTCCACAGGCAGCTTGGACACAACAACACGGTTGGTTCAACTTGGATACTTCTCACCTCTCTGCTGTTTACAGCTCTGGGTATGTATGACTGTCCGCAGTTCGTTCTCCTGACGTTCACTCTCGTTCTCTCTTTCTCCACAGGCAGCTTGGACACAACAACACGGGTAAGTACAGCTTTTCCTCAGCTCGCTATACGGCGTTCTGATCGACACGCACGGGGGCGGGCTTAAGACGGCTGGCCTGCACAGAAGGCGCCGGGGACCAACCCTCTCGGCGAGTTCGCTGGTCAGCAGGGGGCGAACTGTCACACCGTCTCACCGGGCCGAGCGCTGCCCTATCCTCAATGCCCGTAGGGCGATCGAATACCGGAGAGGGGCGCCCTTTTGTAGAGACCACGGGGCGGCGGGACTCCTTCGCCTCTCACTCTGCCACAAGGGAGAACACACAGTTAAGGTAGCAATACACAGGCCCGTAGTTTTACTCACACACACACTGCCAGCTTTCAAGTCTTCACCGCCACACTCCGAAAACTGTCGACACACAGACGGGGGCGGCTTCCAGAGGCCCACACCGTCACTTCATACTCAAACCGCACACAGCGTATAATAGATGATGTTACTCGCGACCGTCAGCCTCTCCGTCTCTTCCTCAGTAAAAGGGATGATGCGGGGTATGTCTAACAAGACACACAGCACTTGCACAGCAACCCACAGCAAATACACAGCACCACTTCAACGTGAAAGGTTTTCAAATTACATGGACTCACCCACCACACTACAGGTGTACACAAGAGACCCGAAGTCCTCCACTTCGCTGAGGTCGGATGGGGGCGATGACAATACGGCCGGGATGTTTAGTTCAGCTGCTGTGGCTGCTGAGTCCAACTATTCCTGCGGCTCACCTACCGCGCTGGATCAGGGGTAGGGCCGCCCTCCTCTTCCTGGAGGTGTTCAGTAAATGCACAGGTTAGTTGTTACACTTCATTTAAATCCAGAAGCTAATACTCACAGCGGTCCTCTTGATTAATGTTTTGCAAAACTGTTTCGTTTCCTTCTTCCTTGGTTTCTCTAAATGTGTCACGTATACCGATGTTTCTTCTACCCACAGGGTTTTCTCTTACTCCAACATCCACTGCGAAACACTAAGCACACAAAAGCGTCCTCGTGGTGCAGTGCTCCTTTAAATATCACAGCTCCGTCCTTTTCGCCTCTCTTGGCTGCCGCACTCTTTCCTCTTGCTATAAGCACTCCGTGGATCAACGGCGCCCTCCGGCTCCTCCAAGGACGGAGCGTGTGAATTTTTCTGCCCTAAGCAGCAATGGAGCTCGTGCCCAAAACAACTCTCCTCGTTTGTGCTTTCCTTAGACCTTTTATGGGTCTTGTCTCTCTTCTCTCCTCCAATCACGAGTTGCCAGCTTAATCTGTAACACCTGTGGCTCATCTGCCCGTGATCTGTGTTGCCAGGGAGACCAGGAAGTAAAATGTGCGGTTAAAAATCGGGCCCGGGCGGAAACCATCTTCAGGCGGAACCTTTCTCCGCCACTTTCGGTTCCGCCCCATCATAGTCACCCGGTGACAGACCCACCCCACACATATGGAAACCTGGCAAGGATGTTGGTTAGTAGACACGCCCCTTACTGCTGATTGGCTACAAGTGTTTTGGTAATCGGCCTGACTCCCTTTTCCAAAGCATTTTTTAAACATTGTGCACTCCGCCTTTAACATTTCACATTGGTCATACTTTACAAGGGGTCAAAAACCTCTGCTGTTTCACAATGTACATTAAAGTCTGAGTTAATATTTTAAAGGTTCTGTTTTTACTGATCCCACTTTTCTAACTTTAGTTAGTGTGTAATGTTGCTGTTAGAGCATAAATAATACCTGCAAAATGATAAAGCTCAAAGTTCACTGCCAAGCAATACATTTTCTTTAACAGAATTCCCCTTTCAAAGCTTACAGCGAACTTCCTGATTGAATGATGTCAATATAAGATTCGTTCTGAAGGGGTAATCACTTATGGTGGGAATTTTTAATCATCTAAGTGAATTGTTTATTTTTTAGTTCGTTCACCAAAATGATTCATTTAGATTCGTTCACTTATTCTTTTGTGACCATTTCTTTGTATTATATAAATACACGAGAATGTGGTGAAGATGTGCTATAAGACAATGAAATAGACATTTTACAAAAATGCATTAAGCTTTAATAAATCTAAAAGTGTGAAATACTGAGCATGATTTTATCAAGCTAGACATGTTCTTGTGTATTTGTAATTATTAAGACACACAAACAGTTACAGATTATCTAATCTGTCCTTGTTGTGAAGGAAGACTCGGAGATAATTGGCTCAGGCTATTGTCAGTCTTTAACAGCAGGACCAGTGTTCAAATTGACCTCTGGACCTCTTATAAGCATTGAGGGACTCCCTATAAAGCCCAAAAAATATAAATAAGGGGTGCCCCCTGTTTTTTATTAAAATTAAAATACTACATACTGTGCTGTCACAACGCGATACTGTCCATAATTTTTCCTGATTTTGCAAAAAGCAAATCCAAAAGATTTCTGTCTGAAATAAATGTCAACTCTCAAGTGCGCCTCACACCGTTTTCTGGAGGAATGGACAGACGATTGTCTGCGTGTGGATTATTTTCACCTTGTTGATGGTAAGAATCTTTAGTTATTATCTTTAATAATATTTATTTTAGTTAGGGGCTTTTAAAAAATAATCTAAAACTATTATTTCACACTAATTTGAGTGGTAAAAATGGTTAGGGTTTGAGTAAAGGGTCATTTGGGGTTCCCCTTCAGTCGGTCACTACGACGTCATGACGAATTGGGGAACCGCTCCCCGGGGACTTATCCACTTTGAGAAACTAACAAAATGCCAATGAACTTGGCATGCAGGTATCTGCATAATGCTCCCCTGCGAGTTTCATCAACTAAAAGAGTGCATGTTCGAGCTTTGTGTCTTGTTGGGTGCCTCTTTTTCAAGATGTCATTCCAGTAGTGCTGCGTTTTTGGATGTGGTGCGTACATGGGTCCCCGGGATGGTCATGATTGCTGTGTGTCGTGTCTGGGGGTCCAGCACGCTGAAGCAGCGTTTCGTGATGGCTTATGCTCCATCTGTGAGGGCATGGCCATAAAGGATTTGCGGAGGCAGTTGTCATTTCTCCGGGGGCGGCAGCAGGCTTCCAAGCCTAGTACTGCCAAGGGTGCAGTTAACTAAGCTTGCGAAGTGAGACCTCCATATAACTGTGCTGAATCGATCCGCTGGTTCGTCTCTCAGCGCCCTGATCCGTTGTCAGCGGAGGTACTGATGGAGATGAGCGGCCCATGTTCTACGGTGTCCTCGCCCTCTGTCATGCCTTCCTCAGATGTCATGTCCACCGTAGCATTTGGAGGGGGGGGGGGTTTGTCACCATCGGAGGCCGATCCAGATCCTTTCATGGGTGGAGTTGTGTCGGTATCCCATCAGTGAAGCGCCTGATCGCGATGCTGCTGTGTCCACCCGGTGTCGCTTCCTCCTGCCGGGACCAGCCTACTCTGCCCTCAGGCCTGTAAGCATTCCTTTGGCCAGGAACAGCACCTCTGGCTGTGCCTGGTGGACATGAGGGATGCCGACTAATCCCAGCTCCTTAATGCTCCGGTTTTCCAGGCCGGCATGTCCAGCGACGGTCGTTTGCCCAGCAATTCTCCGCAGCCCAGAAGCAGACTCACCGAGGGCATCCTGTAGCCGCAGGATGCAGCTGTTCTGTTCATCACACGGGCTCATAACCCAGCATCCTTCTCTTTCTCCCTCATCACCAGGTGCATCGTGGGGCTCTCGAATCGAGTCAGCGCTCGTTTACGGCCACACCACCCTGAGCACGCCCGCTCTCGTCTGATCTCAGAAGCCAAGCAGGGTCGGGTCTGGTTAGTACTTGGATGGAAGACCGCCTGGGAATACCAGGTGCTGTAAGCATTTAATTATTTTAGCGGGCTCAGGTTAGTGTTACATCAAACAACACAGTTGGTGCGGCCGAAACTCACACACCAGTGATCACCTCTGCCCCTCCCGGCACAGGTACAGCAGTCGTGCCTTTAGTTCCTCTCGCATGGTATCTCGGGGGGTGGAAAAAGCTTCCCAGCCCGTTGCATTGTTTTTACGCATGCACCGTCTCGGCTATGCGATTCAATTCTTCCGGCACCCCCCAAAATTCTCAGGCATTCGTTTCACTACTGTGAAAACTTTCGATGTGCACATACTTTGTGCAGAAATCAATGTCCTATTGGTGAAGGACCCAATCGAGCCGGTTCCTCCAGCCGAGATGAGGTCAGGGTTTTACAACCCTTACTTCATTGTACCCAAGAAAAAAGGCGGGTTGCGACCAATTTTGGACCTGCGTACACTGAACCGTGCACTTTACAAGATGCCGTTCAAAATGTTGATGCCCAAAAGCATATTTCCATGCATTCGTCCAAACGATTTGTTCACATCCATCAATCCCGAAGGACGCAGCTGCAGTGGCGTTTTGGTAGGGATTCCAAATTCATTGGTCACGACATGACTTGTAGTCTTAGTTGGTTAACTACGTGTGCTCTATCACATCATTTAGAAGTCTTTATTGTGTTTTTATAAGTGTTTATTGGTGGTTGTCATGACAAGATTTGTGAAGGGAGGGTATGTTTTGTTTTGATATTATCTTGTTTTAGTTTATCTGTTGCTGGAGTTGCACTTAGTTAAGAATTACAAACATTTTAAAAGCATTTTTAAACAACCATGATTTTCAGTTTCAGCTATTTTTGTTTTTTTTATTTGTATTGCTTCCATATTGTTATCTGTAAGTGTACCTCCTTGCAATCTTAGTATGATTTTGCACAGGTTCGTGGAGTATGTACACATATAGATTTGTTATTTGAGAAATTTTGCCGTATTTCGTGAAACGCCACCACTGGGTTGAAATCTGACTATAATGAAGATAATGGGGTTAAGCACATTGTTAAAAGCCCTAAGGTATCTGGTAATTAATACATTGGATTATTTTGTGTTAACTTCATCATTTTACAGCAAAACTGAACTCACCATTCACAGTGAGATGAACAGCAAAGTTTGAAGTCTTTAGTCGTCCGTGTATCTCTGCACTACAGCTGAACTCATCCTGATCAGATTCAGTAACTCCAGTGATAGTGAGAGAGTCTCTGTTTACAGTGTAACGCCCAGAGTTTAACACTACAGTTCTGCCTTTATACCACAGATATCTCCAGTTTAATGATCTGTACTGATCCTCTATCTCACACTTCAGAGTGACTGTCTCTTCAGTGAACACAGGACTGTCTGGTGTTACTCTCACTCTAACTCTGGGTAAAGCTGAGGAAAGAAGGAAAATATTGGTTTAAAAACACACACCACAGACTTTTAAAAGATCACAGATCTGAATGATCAATTAAATAAAACAATATATTTCTGGTCCTTTTAAAACATTTACATAATGTTTCTGACAATTAACACACATGTGAGATGACTATTTTAAAGACACTGATGTTGAACTCACCCTTCACATTTAGATAAACAGAAGAGCTTGATAGTAAAGTTTGTGTTCGTCCGTGTATGTCTGCACTACAGCTGATCTCTTCCTGATCAGATTCAGTAACTTTATTGATAGTGAGAGAGTCTCTGTTTACAGTGTAACGCCCAGAGTTTAACACTTCAGTTCTGCCTTTATACCACCTATATCTCCAGTTTAATGATCTGTGCTGATTCTCTATCTCACACTTCAGAGTGACTGTCTCTCCAGTGAACAAAGGACCATCTGCAGTTACTCTCACTGTAGCTCTGGGTAAAGCTGAGGAAAGAAGAAAATTAAGTTAAAATCTCATCACAGATCTGTAAATCAAAAACCTGAATTTTCAAGAAAATTTTAATTGTCATAAAACGATGCCATTTATTGTTGACATTTCTGAAGAATAATATATATTTCAGAAGTCAATGATCAAATAATCCAGCGCACTTGCATCGGCATAAATAGGTGCGTAGGATAATGGCAAAACCCAACATCAAAAATAACAATGAAACATGAAAAATTCCTGCACGTGATTTAAACTTGCAAGTAAAAAATATTATTTAAATAAACATTGTTACAATCCAATGAATTTTTTTTCAGATATTCAAACATGCAAGAAACAAATGTAAAATACAGTTAACCCTTTCCATTCACACATGAAATGGTACAGATATATTAACAATATATTCTGTATTTTTTTGGTGATTTAAACCTATTTTAAATAAATATGTGGACAATTTTAAATTTAATGTGGAACTGGACCTATCACATGCAGGGGTGAGCAGGTCACAAACTCACACGGGGTTAATTGTAACACAGCTATTTTACACAGTTATACAAAGCCAAACAATCTGTGCTTTTGATCTTTTTCTTTCACTGTCAGAAAACGATCACTTGTGAATTTGTGAAAAGTTTTGATATGTTTTCCTAAAAATACTGGACAAAGAGGCATGATCAATTTCTTTATCCTATTTTTATAGATTTCTGGGTTTTCTAAGTCACCAAATCCAACCTTATAATATTTTAATCACCTAAAATCATTTTGAAACATGTCAACAACTCCTAGCAACTGTTAGCTTGAATTTGTTACAGTAACACACCGGTATACAATGATAATGCAATGAAAACAATGTAAATCTAAATACCTGTAAATCAGCAGAATTAATTGACATTTATGATTTTGCGGCCCTTTCAAAAATATTTCTTCACGTGTTGATGTATAATATGAGGATGTTAGATGAAGAATAATGAATGAATGGATGTGTGTAAATCTATCTATTATATTTAGAAAGAGTAACAACCTCTAGTATATAGATAGAATAGTAGTGAATTATTTGTGTTCAAATATATATTTTTTTACCATGAACCCCACTTGGGGTAAGTTATAACATTTGGACTTCAGTCAATGTCATTGTATGAGAATGGTGGGTTCAACAAACAAACTTTAATTGTTCATTTGCAGCAGAGTTGTGTGTAAAAGTAATATTAATCCAACTTGAATATTTTGAAAGATCGAGGCAAAACCAAAGGTGTTACAGTAGGTTGTGCTCCGTTCTTTGGGCTATATATTCTGCCTCATGATCACAGATCAAATACTATTAAGTGTGAATGAAAAAATAATAAGTGCCAAATACAGATTTTTTTATTATATTGCACAAAACCGAAAGACAAATGCAAAGTTTTCCAAATCGCATACAAAATCATGTTTTTCTCCTTTATATTACTTTATAAAGTTTCTTCTCTCTGATATTTTCTTCTCATATGTGACCAGTCACGGAAAGTAGGGACACAAGTCGGATCTGGGCCATTTTGAGTTATTCACAGATTCTGAAAGTGCAGTTTCTAAGCTTTCCAACGATGTGTAACACATGGAAATCTGATAAGATGTGGAGAAGTTGTGGCCATTTGAATATAGGAACTCAGAAATACTCAAACCAAGAAAATTGAGACGAAAGGGACTCTTCTTTCCAACTGGGGGAGACAATAGGGCTCATTTACATCTCATTTAGCTAAGCCATACCCCCTGTAAAGCCATTTTGAGATACAAATGTTCTAGCATCATATGTAGTATTTTATGACAGAAGTCCAAATGACAACATGCAAAAATAAACATGACTTTTTACCTTTGTGTTGATCACAAGTCGAATTCAGTCAGATTCAGATTCAGTTTCAGATTATCCAATGACCATTTTGTCCACAAATGCGTATAATCCGTGAAATATAGATTTAACGTTATAGTCTATTGTTTACATCAGATTTCGCATGAATGTCTGGTAATACAATATAATATACAATCTGAGGACTATTTACATCGTAACATGTAAGGGTATATGATTACACTCCGTTAAACACATGAACCGCCTTCAAAGTTTGTATTTAAAATAGGAAGGTAGTAAAATAGATCATCCAAACAGCGCCATCGAAAACGTGACGTCCTTTAGAGATGTTACCAATCGCTCGCTCGTTCCTCCATCAGCCAATGACTTCATGGAAAATATTGATAGACAAAACATGTAGCCAATTATATTACGAATTCAACAATCTCTGTGTAACTTCTTTGTGTTTGGACTCATGCTGCGCTGCAAGAACTGACAAAGAGATGACGACAAAGTACCGCGAGAGCGAGTTGAAATTAAACTACTCCGTAAGATTTCTTGAAGAGCTCTCGCGGTACTTTGACATCATCCGACTGCGACGCCGCATAAAGTCAGTGACGCGGCTGACGTACGATGCGGCTGACTGTTATTTGTTCCGCCCCAGCTTCTTTTATTTTTCTTTTGTTCTGTGCGCCCGAGCTTTACAGTCTGGGGAGACGCACGCTCATAGATTGTAAAAAAATATGGACGACGCGACGTCGCCTCCCACCATTGTAATGAATTGAAGCCAAAAATGTCCGACCACGGTCGCCGCCATGTTACGTAAAAACGTCAGTTTGGAGCCGAGGCATGCGCAGAAGGAATCGTCCGTGAAGCCAGAGGCGGAGCCGCGGTATCAAACTTCCGCCCAAACGCTCGCGCGGCCAATTCAACTACTCCAATCATAACGACACGTCCCGTTTCTATAGCATCAAATTACAAGCTAAAATGAAACTTATCACAAAAATTAACACTTGAACATATATCAGCGTGATAACAACTACTTGAAAGGACCAAAACCATCTTTCGAAAACTTTTATTGGAAGTGTAAATATTTTTTTTATTTAGAGCAAAGTCTTATTCATTTGAATGGAGAGGGCGGGGTTATGACTTGTACTGCAGCCAGCCACCAGGGGGCGATCAAAGAGCCAGAGGCTTCACTTTTCAAGGCTTATGAGGCACACCCGTGCACGCTATAAACTTGAAAAAAAACTTAGCAAACATGTCTGAGGAACAGGGCAGCCGCGTCACTACAGTCACGTGACTTCACGCTCTAGCCAGAAGAGAAGACAATGCTGAATAAAGTCGTAATTCTGCTATTTTTGGACCAAACTGTATTTTCGATGCTTCAACACAATCCTACTGACCCACCGATGTCACATGGACTACTTTAATTATGTTTTTATTACCTTTCTGGACATGGAAACCATACATAGATTTTCAATGAAGGAGATAGAAAGCTCTCGGACTAAATCTAACGATAAAACATCTTAAACTGTGTTCCGAAGATGAATGGAGGTCTTCCGAGTTTAGAACGACATAAGGGTAAGTCATTAATTACATTATTTTCATTTTTTGGGCGAGCTATCCTTATTTAGTAGTCACGCTGTTCCCTTTGGGTGCGGAGGCGAAAACACAAGCTTATACAGTATGTAAATATACACACAGACAATGGGGGGCTTCTAGCATGCGGGGGGCTGCATGCTAGAATCTCTGGAAAATGAAGCCTATTTTAACCGCAAAATGTACGCTTTTAAATATACAAAAACTGCTATCTCAAACATGGAGAGGCTTCTTCGTGATCTCAGATAACAGATTCTGCAATAAAACGAAAAATTTTGGGGAAAAAAACTTTGTTTCTCATTTTCTCGGAACTTGTGCTGCCGACTTGTGTTCCTACTTTCCGTGACGGGTCACATATTTTCATTTTTTTTGTATGCTTATGCTGTTTTTCCTCTTGTTCCTACTTCCAAAAATTGCAGTTGAGAGTTTTATGTAAATCAGGTTGGGATTTAGATTCACCAGTGGTCCACTAGTTTTAGATTGACAGCTCCTACTCTAGCCAATCAGCCAAAGAGGGAGTTGACGACACTCCATGTGATTCATGGCTGCTGATCAATTTCGGATAGGATTTTAGTCTGCAATAATAAAACGATTTCTGGAAGGGGGTTATTCGTCAACATGGATTGAAAAAGCATAAAAAAACATGTTTCAAATTTACTTAGACACAAACCAAAAATGTAACAAATATTGTTTACTTTCATCACAACATATTCACCCATATCTAAACTTATTTAATCTATTAAAAAAACATTGGCAATTGTTAACTACTAACCTTGATTTAAATTCTTTCTTTTAACCCATAAAAAAATTAGGAAAGGAAACCACTGGTTCTTTGCATTAGAAAATATTTTTTGTCAAATAAAAACTGGTAGTAGATTTTGAACAAATAAATGTCAAATGTTTCGTCAAAAAATAAATCAATCACATTTATTACTGACCTTTAACAGAGAGAGTCACATGATTACTGTCCTGTGAGGATGAGGGTCGTCCATCTCTCTTTCCTCTACACCAGAACTCATCCTGATCTGATGGTGACCTGATGGTGTAGCTGTTTCCCTCAAACACTGAAGTCCCAGTTCTGCCTTTATACCACACATATCTCCAGTTACTGTAGTGACCTATCTCACACTTCAGAGTGACTGTCTCTCCAGTGAACACAGGGCTGTCTGGTACTTTCACTGTAGCTTTGGGTAAAGCTGAGGAAAGAAGAAAACTAGATTGACATGAACACTCATACAACAGGACTACTGACATACTGCTTTTTGCACTTGAAAAAGTTAACTACATGTCATTATAAACACTTATAAATGTAACCCTGGGTTATCTGTTTAAAATGTCACACTACTCATGATTTACCAGGGGTCAAAGCATGATTAACATTTATAAGATTGTTTGCATTGCTTTCATTCCATTCAGAAGACTGATTCGCTCATTTATTACAAACTGTCATGACTCTCAAGGAATGGGACCCAAATGCAAGGTAACGGGTGAACTTAAACAGGGTTTATTAATAACAAAAACCGCCCACGTGGGGGCAAAATACAAGACATAAACAGGAAACAATTACCAGATAGCTAACAAGACAATACACTGAACTAGACTTACTGAACTAGACTTACTGGACTAGACTTGATTATGAAAACTCTCAAATACAATGGACGTGAAGACAAACCAAACATACAAAACAATTCAGCACAGGACAAAACACACTGGGGCCTTAAATAGGAAAACTAAACGAGATAACGAGGAAGGGTCAGGTGAGGGGAGTTAACCAATAATTAATAATTAACAAGGAGACAAGGGGGCGGGGACAGAGAAAAGACACAGCAGCACACTACCCAAACAAAAGGCAAATGTGCTGCCACACAAAACATGGGTACCGCCACGATCCTGCCACATGACCATGAACAACTATGAATAACTATGAAAATTGGCAGGATCATAACAGTACCCCCCCCCCCTTAAAGGGGTACACAAGACAATGGAGAAGACAAGACTATGACACAGACTATAACAACAGATTAACAATAAACTAGGAAAACAAAAAGTCCAATGGTGATCAACATAAACCAAACACTGAAAAAAGTTCAAAAGGTTGGAGTCCAGGAAGGCTTGGGCATGGGTCTACACTGTTGCCGCACAGACGTCTGTGGCAATGGAGGCCACGCAGATGGCAGACAGCCATGGCGGCTGCACAGACGGCAGGGGCTGTGGGCCACAGAGAGCTGTGGCCAGGCTGATGCTGGCTGCGCAGATGGCTGTGGTGGCCGCGCAGACTGCAGGGGCTGAGGTGAAGCAAACTGCTGTGGTTGACTGCTGGACCTGTGGCTGAAGTTGCGCAGACTGCTGGAGCTGTGGCTGAGGTTGAGCAGACTGCTGGAGCTGTGGCTGAGGTTGAGCAGACTGCTGGAGCTGTGGCTGAGATTGAGCAGACTGCTGGAGCTGTGGCTGAGGTTGAGCAGACTGCTTTGGCTGAAGGAGGAAGATCTCCAAAAGCAGCCTGTCAATAAGTGTCCATGGTGAGTTTCCCGATACCTGCTGGGTCCCTGACTGGCTGAATCATTCTGTCATGACTCTCAAGGAATGGGACCCAAATGCAAGGTAACGGGTGAACTTAAACGGGGTTTATTAATAACAAAAACCGCCCACGTGGGGGCAAAAGACAAGACATAAAGAGGAAACAATTACCAGATAGCTAACAAGACAATACACTGAACTAGACTTACGGAACTAGACTTACTGAACTAGACTTAATGGACTAGACTTACTGGACTAGACTTACTGGACTAGACTTACTGAACTAGACTTGGTTATGAAAACTCTCAAATACAATGAACGTGAAGACAAACGCTTAGGTTACTCACGGTTCCCTGAAATAACAGGAACAAGCATTGCGTCAGTTAGCTGACGCTATGGGGGAAACTCCTGTTTACTCCGCGATTTATATATAAAATATAAAGAGGAACTATATTTTATGGCGTAATAGCACTTTTGGGAGTACTTCAACTCGCCTGAAAAGTCCGCTCCCCTTCTCACTCTCATTATGGGAGAGGGAGGGTGTTACTGCGCCGAGTCGAAGTACTCCCAAAAGTGCTATTACGCCATAAAATGTAGCTCCTCTTTTAAATCCGCTTAGAAAAGTGCTACGTTTTATTTTGTACCACCAAACTTGCTCGTATAACTACTCGTCTTAAATAGGAAAAACGTTGATGTGTTTGGCCACTTCTAACTTTATCTCTAAATGGTACCATTGAATGAATGGGGCTAAGCTAAATGCTATCGAAGCGTCGCAGCGCGCTCCAGCGCTTACGTGCAAGCACACAGACGATATAGGGATGTATCAACAATTCTTAGTTAAGGTAATAACATATTTTAATATTGAAAATGAGTAGACTATTCCTTTAACAGTTAATTTATACCATTTATATTTACTATCATGTAACTTAATCTGCTCATGGCTTGTGCAGTTCAGCCTACATACAGTAAGCAACCTCAGCAGACTGCACGCTTCGGATTGAAAAGCTTTCGCATTGTTTACAAACGGATGCAATCTCACGAAATGGTGGATTTCACTGTTGCATGCTGTAACAGTGTTAAACACAGTTATTCACTTATATCCTTCATGGCAACTTTCAGTAAGCCTGAACTGTTGTATCTTTTAAGTGTGTGCTGTAATATGATTCCATGTTTTCATGCTTATTTACAAACGAGTACACGTGACCTCCCGTAATGGCGGATATCTGTTACATACAGTGTTAAGACACAGTTATTCACTTTCGTATCTGTCATGGCAACTTTGGTTAATGCTGCACTGCGGGATTTGCTGTAAAATGATTCCATATTGTTTACATGCAATGTAATTCCATACATTGTGCTTTACACGCAACACAGTTTTTATGAGTGCTGCGTTACACGGAGACGCAAGCTTGCGCACATGCAATGTGTTTTTAAAGTTCATACGCGCTTACAGAAACGCGTTTAACCCTCTGGGGTCTAAGGGGTTTTTAGGGCCCTGGGGAAGTTTTGACATGCACTGACATTTGTGCTTTTTTCAGTTGCTTAAAAACATATAAATGGCAAAATTCTCATAACACTGCGTTCAGCACAAACTGGTCTACAATATTATATTATCAACATGTATGTACATGTTTGTATTTTTGAGAGAAAAATGTTTATGCATGGTTTTTGAAAAAGCTAAATTTTTAAGTCACTGATACAAGTCCACAAAACCCATTCTAAACATGTTTTCCCAAGACTTTTCAAAACAGGATCTAGTAGTCTAGAGTTTTTTCTTTGAAATGATGTGAAAATAATTTGGCCTACTCATTCACAAAAAGCAATATATTGATTTACAATTTCTAAGACACTTTTTCCTGGGAAAGGCTGTATGCGTGGAGGTGGGATAGCTCCTGAATAATCAGTGATTGACAGCTGAGGAACAAAAGAGTTGCATAATGAGCCACATAATGAGCCTTGTGGGGATGTTCAACATGTAACTTTCTCTGTAGTAAAACCATGATAAGGTTTACTTGGGAATTTATAACAAAATTTTATATATATATATATATATATATATAAATATTTTCTATTAATTTCACAAGTATACCTTTAACAACCATAGTAATCATAGTAAAAGTACTCTTTTGGCCATCGTAAAAATGACAAAATAAAAACTGCCTATCGTTGTCTGGACTATTATTTGTGTTTTTGTAATCATTATAGTAGAAACACAACAAGGGACAAGCGTGTAAAAACGTATCAATGTTTGTTTACAGCCGCCGCCATTACCTCACGTGTTGATCATGAATGCAGTAAACGTGTGCACACGCGAGTGATCCTGTGTTTAATAAACTTGCTGTGCGGAGATATGCGCTTAGACGCAACTAAATAAGGATTGTATTGTTTGCAATCGCATATTTTATAAGAATACCAAAAACCGCGTCGAGTTTCCTGACTCGTGTGTTTGTTTATGTGTGTTCCCCTTGCATGAAATGTTTGACGGAAGAACAAAGAAAACACTCGCGTCTGGAGATACTGACACACATACGCAAGTAAATAAGGATTTAGATGTCGTGTTTGGTGCATTCGGATTAAACAACAAGGAATAGAGAGACTGGATTGTGAATTGCGTATCCATTGACTACAGGAGGCACGAGTCATGCATATGGATGTTTCTGCTCGTTCACTTAATGGCGCGGGGGTGTGGTGATCTGATCTCATTACAGATAATCAGGTAACAAGAGAGCGATGGTACTTGTCCTCCTTCTCATACAGTTTACACCGAATGACAATATATGTTTTCGATCTCACTTAAATCATTTAAAAGCAGACATTCCAAGCATTATGTAGATATTTATCTTTCGTTTCTGTGACAAGTATTCGTTAAGTTACAGTTCATTTTTCTGATGCGTTTGAGAAAGGACTTCACTGAGGGAGAGAGAACAAAACGCGCATCATGTTTATTTTCTTAATTTTGCGAAAAGCACAACATTCTGTTTTTATTGGGAGTGGACAGAAAAAAAACTAGACACTTTTTAACATTTAAAATGATGTATAAATCATATCTGTATGTCCAAAATCAGCAGTTATCTAAGTCTCTTTGCGGAGTGAATGAAAAATAAAGAGCTTGCGGCCCCCGCGCCGCAGTCAATCCCAGAGTGTTAAAACAGAAGCTAGACAATAAGGGGATGGGCATCTGAAAACAGCTTTTTATATAACTAATCTCTGCAGATGTTTATCTGAGATTTAGTTTATGAACAAGATAGTTTATGAATGTAGTATCAGTGATATTTACCCATCAGTTATATATGTAAGGGTATGTCTGTGGACAATTTATGCTAACAGCTGTTTATAACTCTCTTAGAGGTCTGCATCTCTCTCATCAGTACAAAACTATGAAGTGGAAAAACACTTTTTGGACATAAAGTTATATGGTAACATAAGCCACATAGGGGCAGTTTCCCGGACAGGGATTAGCTTAAGCCAGGACTAGGCATTTGTTTAAATATAAAACATAACTAGTTTTAACAAACATGTCTTACTAAAAACTAGCCTGACGTTGTCATACTCAATTCTAGTCAGAATTTGAGTCTGATGCCGCTCCATTGAGCTATAATTATGAGGAGTGTGTCAACCGAAAAATGCCTCTGCACTCAATTGGATAGACCTACGACCAATCAGAGCAACGGAGTGTGTGTGTGAGTGTATGTTGAAATTACGTCTTTGCAGCCTGACCGAACTGCTAGTTATTTCGCTACAATGACACTAACATTGTGATTATACTGAGTTAGCGAATGTACATCAACACCTATTATGTTTACAACATTTCGTTTATATCACAACATGAAGTATTTACTAAGTCATAGAGTAAGACTATCTCTTACCGTTTGTACGTTAGGTGAACTTCATCCACGACAATACCCATTACGTTGGCTTGAAAATATTGGAGCCTAGCATGTCCCTCCACTTATTCAGCAACCACGATTCCGGGCTTCCGAAAAGAAGCTGACCGCTAATTATATCCATTGTTGCATCGCCGTGATAACGTTAGCCATTTCAGTTGCGACCAACTTTTGCAGAATAGGAAGGACGGCAAAAACATCAACAAATGCCCTGCTCGCGTTTCTCTGTTCCTCTTTTAAAATCAATGTCGATATCTTTTAGAACAGGATCAATGTCAGAATCCACACATTTGAACTCTACAGCGGCAGCCATTCAACACACGCGCTCTTTGGTGACGTGGTTCATTACGTTACTGTTGATTATCTGTCCATCATCGTATAAAGCCCGCCCTGACAATTTGATTGGTTCGACCAGCATTTGTCTTAGCATAGTAGCTCCTCAACGGAGAAACGCCAGACCGATCTTCCCGTTTTCAAATTCTTGTGGGCGGGGCTAAGATCGGCTGGCACCCAGGCTAACTAAAAACATTACCTGTGTGCATTTTGAGGCAAAACAAAGGGCACTGATGTATTTTAAGATATGTAAGTGTAAGTTGTTTTTAGTTTGGACAGCTCTCAAAAATGTTTTAGTCTATGACTAGTCTAATCCCTGTCCGGGAAACCGCCCCATAAAGTTTACAGCTCTGTTGTGTATCAGTTTCTTAGTTTATACAAAGTGTTTGAATAGGGTTTGTTTCCAAATAAACTGAAAATGTCCTACTGACCACCCTTTCTATTTTGATTATATTGTTAACTTAATAAACCTCAAACAAACATGTATACATTTGTCCTCACATTCTTTACTGTAGTTCATTCTCACATTCCTGGCTCATTATGCAGCTCATTATGCGAGTCTTTTGTTGCTCAGCTGTCAATCAATTCTTCTCGCATACGGGCCCTCTAAACAAAAAGTGTCTTACAATTTCTAAATCAATACATTGTTTTATGTGAATAAGTAGGCAGGGTGATTTTCATATCATTTTAAAGAAAAAACTCTACACTACTAGATTCTGTTTAGAAAAGTCTTGTTAAAACATGTTTAGTATGGGTTTTGTGGAATTATATCAGTGACTTAAAAATTTTGTTTTTTAAAAAACCACGCATAAACATTTTTCTCTCAAAAATACAAACATGTACATACATGTAGCTCATATAATATTTTAGCCCAGTTTGTGCTGAACACCGTGGTATGAGACACTTGCCATTATTATGTTTTAAAGCAACTGAGAAAAGACCAAATGTAAGAGCATGTCAGAACCTCTAACAGTGTCCCAAAATGGTCGGACCTCAGAGGGTTAAGTGAGTTCAGATTCACATTGGTAAGCTCGCTGAGCGCACCGTGGTGTACACATAAAACGTATGAGCGTGCATGATTAAGCCGAGAGAACCTGCGCTTGTAGGACAGGGACGTCTAAGCTGTACAATCTGACAAACATAGACGGCGAAGACCAGCCAGCCAGGTTGCAGATATCAAAAATAGAAACCCCTGTAGACCAAGTCCATTATGAAGCCAAACTCGCGCAGAGTGGGCTCTAACATATAGGACATAGCTCATAGAGGGGCGTGAGCCAATGCGATGGCTTCAACGATCCATCTAAATAGCCACTGTTAGCAACAGGCATACATAGTGAGTGATCGTCAAGCTCACGAAAGACCGATCTGACTATAATATGCGGCAGAACGATTTGTAGCGTGGGATTATACAGATACCACAATAGTGTGAACCCAGGTGAGCCCTCGAGCGCATCGGGATGCATATAGGTAGTATTATAGTGCACAGATCGGTGGGCTTTCCAAGCGTGCCGTAAATGTGTACTGACAATAAATTGCGTGGGCACAGGTGTACACTTGAATACATTGTGAATGCATATAGATGAATCAGAGTGTTATAGTGCACAGGCCGGCAAGATTCTCGAGCGCGCCGCCATGTTTCCTGATAATAAATTGTGCACACACGGGTGAACCCCCACAGTGCACTGTGAATGCATATAGATAAATCAGTGCACAGAACTCACCGTTAATGTGTACAAATATGATTGATGAACGTAACGTTGGGTACCCAACGCACCGTGAACGTACACAGATGAACAACAATGTATGTGTCACCAAAGGATAACACAGCCGTGTATACAGGTGAGCTCCTCCAAGCGCATCTTTAGTGTATATGCTGTCTCTCTAGGAAGAGAAAATAACAACCGTAAGACCGTGCTCGTTTGCACCGTCAGTATCGTAGTGGAGAAACTGAGGTGGGCTACGAGCGAATTTCAGCGAGAAAGCATCAAAACCATTTTTTTTCGGCAAGCGTCGATACAATTATGGACGGCGGGCCGTGTGTGCGTATTACTGACTGCTTGTCGGTAAGGCAAAAAAGTGTTTAGAGACACCGTACAGCCGTGGGGTGTCAATACACAGTATATAGCCAAACCGGGTTTTTTTCGGCAAGCATCGATACAATTATGGACGGGGGGGGGGGCCGTGTGTGCGTATTACTGACTGCTTGTCGGTAAGGCAAAAAAGGGTTTAGAGACACCGTACAGCCGTGGGGTGTCAAAACACAGTATAGTAAGCACGGAAATTGCTCTTAGAGGAATTAAATACCGTTCGCCACTACAGTGAGGTCGCATAACCGACAGTATTACACAGTATGTTTTTTGGATAAACAGCACACAGAAAACATTTCAGGGCAGTCCAGCCGAGGGGCATGAAGCTCTGTAATCGTTGAACACTAGACAGCTGCATTTAGAGGCAACGAGCCGTAAGACAGCGTGCTAACTCTAAGAAGCCGCTAAGAGATCTCGCCACTGCGGGGAAAGGAGGGAGGGACTCCGCGAGCGTAGAGCATGAGTGGGTGTGCTATGACAGGGCACAGGGGCCAGAGCCGCTCGTGCTTGCTTGTCCTATGCATCTATCTTAGTTCTACGGCTCCCCCGGTTGTTCATCTCAACAAGCGAGGAACGTCCGAGGGAAGCATGCAACACAGATAGAACAGCCATGCATCGTATGAACGGTATCACCCGATACTCGGAGGGAATTCATATGAACGTGCCAGAGATCTCGCCACTGACTGTGAGAGGAGCGAGGGACTCTGTGAGTGTAAAGCATGAATGGTTGCATTGTGACAGAACACAGAGGGGGTAGCCCGTGTGTGCTTGTGTATGCATCCATCTTAGTCTCATGGCTCGTCGCGTGTTCGTCTCAGCGAGAGAGGAACAGCAGGCGGAGCACAAAACATGGATAGGACAACCGATGCATATGAGAGCGGTCTATGCGTGGGAGGTGCCAGACCGGTGACGCGCTCGGAAGAAATTCATAGCAGAGAGGCTCACTCTGTATTTTTACAGACATTTACCAATAGGCTTCAATCGCGGAGTAAATAGGAGTTTCCCCTAACTGACGCAATGCGAAGTGAACCGTATTGAAAGGGAACCAAACATACAAAACGATTCAACACAGGACAAAACACACTGGGGCCTTAAATAGGAAAACTAAACGAGATAACGAGGGAGGGTCAGGTGAGGGAACCAATAAAGAATAATTAACAAGGAGACAAGGGGGCGGGGACAGAGACAAGACACAGCAGCACACTACCCACAAAAGGCAAATGTGCTGCCACACAAAACATGGGTACCGCCACGATCCTGCCACATGACCATGAACAACTATGAATAACTATGACAGATTGGCAGGATCATAACACAAACTAGATGTACTGTACAAGTCAATCCAGTTTGTTTACGAATGTGATCTCTCTCTCGTTTACCTCATATACACCACAACAAAGCAAAGGGACATTGCTCTGAAAGGGGCCACACCGTTCTAAAAAGGGTAGCACTACTCCACTCGTTACAACATGCTTCTCAAGAAGGGAGGAAGATTTTAGTGAACGAGAAATATGAATCATTAGATTGCTTAAACAAGAACGATTCGTTCACCTTAAACGATTCATTCATGAACGTAACATCACTAGTGATCACAGACATCAGATTGATCAGCACAGAGTAGCAGGGCAAAACACAACGCACGCACACAACATTATTCTGCAAATAACTAAAGTTTTATATTTCAATTAGAAATGGTGTTAAAGAGCCAGAGTTACATACTACAGCTTTAAAATATTAATAGACCTTTGTTATGCGGTCTTTAAAACTGTTTTTAGGAGATGCCTTGAATGCAAACGCTGACTGCCTGACAGAGCAACAAATCAACTGTCTAAGCTTTCAAACCTTTCAGATTTAGTCCACCTGAAGGAATTAATTCAGACATGGAGTAAGCTGGATGTGCAGTGGGCACCAGAAGTATAAAGCTTTGTTCTCTATCCTGGGGTTAACATCTGACTTTAAAGAAGATAACCTGTGGTTAAGCACATTTTTAAAAGCCTTAAGGTATCTGGTAATTACTATAAATTGGATTATCTTGTGTTAACTTTTTTGTGTTTTATTTCATCTTACAACAAGACTGAACTCACCCTTCACATTGAGATCAACAGCAGAGCTTGATAGTGAAGTCTTTGGTCGTCCGTGTATCTCTGCACTACAGCTGATCCGGCCCTGATCAGATTCAGTAACTCTATTGATAGTGAGAGAGTCGCTGTTTACAGTGTAACGCTGTGTGCCTTTCCTCCACTGATATCTCCAGTTTAATGATCTGTACTGATCTATCTCACACTTCAGAGTGACTGTCTCTCCAATGAACACAGGTCTGTCTGGTGTTACTCTCACTGTAGCTCTGGGTAAAGCTGAGAAAACAAGAAAATAAGATCATCACAATTAATAATAAAACATAATCACTGACATAATGGGGTCATAACTGTTAACTCTGCAGTGCCAAATGTGTGCAGTGTAAAATAAAGCAATGTGGGGTTAATTCTGCTTCAGGTTAAATGATGTGATAACCCTGCATCTAAACTACAAATGTGAAATGATATTTTACCCTAGGATGGGTTGCACCAACAAGGATTAGGGAGAATTTGTGCCATTTGAATGTAACATTCAAGAAACTTAGAAAATAGAGACAGGAAAGTTACACTTTTCTCCTGCCGGGAGAGACAATAGGGCTCATTTACATCTCATTTAGCTAAGCCATACCCCCTGTAAAGCCGTTTTAAGACACGAGCATGGTGGCACGATTCAAAGATATGTTTATTATAACGAGTGAGTTTGGCTCAACATGTCTTGTCGGCTTTGAAGCATTTGAGATACCCTCCTTACCCTACAGCACACACAAAGACATCGAATACATGTGACAGGACAGAGGCTGATCGCTCAAAAAAAAAATTTGACAGCTGGTCACAGCTACCGGTGCTCGTATACTGCGATTCTCCTCTGTCGTGTGCGCTCCAGTCAGGAACTGAAGGTAGTAGTGATGGAAATTTTCGTTCATTTAGGTGACTCGTTCATTTTCAGTTCGTTCACCAAAATGATTCGTTCAGACTCGTTCACTGATTCGTTCAGTGACCATTTCTTAATTTTACATAAATACGCCAATAGGTGGCGAAGATGTGTGTCATTATGTGTTATAAGACAATGAAAGACTTTTTGCAAAAACTCATTAGTTTTTAATAAAGCTCAAATTGTGAAATACTAAGCATAATTTTATCAAGCTACAGAATATATTAAGACACACGTACATAGTACATCTAATCTGGATTTGTTGTAAATAAAGACTCCCGTGCATGCCTCCTCTGGTTCAGTCAGTCATCAGATCCTCGTTCACGAATCATATAATTTCGGTCATGTCGTTCAAGACTTCGTTCAGACGCAGATGACTGATTTAAGTTCAGTGAAAGGGTGGATTAAACTATATAGATATATAAAACTATATTAAACAGAAATACCACATTTTTCAACAGTAATTACCTTGCTTATCATTTGTATTAAGGTAAATAACGTTAGTCCGCCTAAACATGGTTACTATAACTTTACTAAAATAAAACCACATGATTCTTTCACAAGATTGTTTACGTTGCACTCGCTTTCTATACGATCTCTCTCATTCATTAGGTTGTAACTTGTACCAGTCATTCAGTTTGTTAAGAACGCGATCTCTCTCTCTTTCTCTCTCGTTCGTTCAGACTCAAAACAGCGGCTCGGTCAGTGAAGGGCGTATTCATTCAGTACGTTGAGCCAATCATATGCTCGGCCACAGCTTATACTCGATTGCCATTGGCTCATAGTTTTGTCACTAATTACGGCGGAAAGAAAGCCGCGCTTCATTTGTCCGTGCTCCTCAAGAAGGGAGGGAAATTTCAGTGAACGAGAAATATGAGTCAATGGATGGCGTGAACGAGAACGATTCGTTCACCTAAAAGATTCGTTCAAAAAGAACGATTCGTTCACGAACGTAACATCACTAGAAGGTAGCAATGCTGACATTGCCGAGTCATAAAATCTTTCAGCCTGCGTGGTACTATTGTGTGTACAATGTGTGTCATGTTGTAATATCCACTCATTGCCACATGGTTGTAGTACGTTTTTACTAAATACGACAATATATGTCAATGCTAACCACCGGAAGTGTTTGATATTTTGAGCTTTCAACCCGGAGATGTTTTTAGTTCACAGCAACTGTTTGAAAATGTGTGTCACTTTCAACTGGTCAGTGTGCTTGCACTACACTTTAGACACTAATGAATGTTAGATGGGCCAAAATCTTAAGTCTTGGTACTTACAAATTTTCATTAAGACCTATGGTGGGGAAGGTATTTAAATAAATCACAGAAATTTGGTAGTCACATTTGTGGTGGTAGATTACAGAACTGCAGGCATTGTTCTAAAAACCATAGGTACCGTGGGTCCGATGCCCATTCCAGCTAGAACAGTAAATGTTCATGGTTTAATTTGAAACAACTAACAAAATTCTACCTTCTATTTAAATTTTATTGTGATAAATTTTGAGCTTAGGGGTGTTTGACAATTTTGTCATCATACTGAAGGGCAATGAAGGAAGACACGGCAGTGCTTCATGACAAATGTGTTGACACATCTCAATGTCCTACCACACTTCTCTGTTAATCTATACAATTGATTGTATTAATAGGTCTTTTAATGTTTTTTTATTCTGAATCATTCTTTTAGATTACCAATGTACAGGGGCGGACTGGCCATCTGGCACACCGGGCAGTTTCCCGGTGGACCGACGTACATTTTGGGCCGATCCATCTCATACTATCTTTGTCTGAGCAGCCCAGTTAGCGTCTTTTTTTCTAAACAGACCGGCCCACTGACATTTAAGCAGCAGCCCATTGGTTATTTTCTTTTAAACAACATTACGCTGGGCCAATGACTGACCAGCCCAGTCATCGTCCTTTTTTTTCCTAGCTAGACCGGTCAACTCAGCAGCAGCCCATTGGTTATTTTTTTTTTTTGAATGACATTAAGCTGGCCCAATCACCGCTTTGGTC
This sequence comes from Misgurnus anguillicaudatus, assembly GCF_027580225.2. Lineage (NCBI taxonomy): Eukaryota > Metazoa > Chordata > Actinopteri > Cypriniformes > Cobitidae > Misgurnus > Misgurnus anguillicaudatus. The sequence goes on from NW_027395279.1 coordinate 11,998,976, forward strand.
TCTGTGCAAGCGAGCGTGCATCGTCGGTCAGTTCACATGTCAAAACAGAGGGAGAGATGGAGAAAAATGCAAGGGAGGCGCAGAAAAACTGCGCGACAAAAAGAAACAGGCTCTTCAGGCAGACGCTGAAAAATGTGTTAAAATAACACAAATGTCGACCTTCAACTCGCGTCGCTGGTGATGATGATGATGACCAGCACGCAAAGTGTCAGTGAGGAGAGGGAGAGAGATGATGGAGAAGTGAGTGTAGTCCCTGCACTGTAAAAAATGATTTGTTGACACAACTTGACTTGGTCAAGTCATCTTATTGCATTGACCCATTTAAGTTTAGCCAACATTAGGAGTTAAGTTAACTCAACTTATATGTATTTGTTGAAATAACTTGCAGTAAATTGGGCCAACGTACCATATCAATTAATAAGCAATAAGATTTTTTTGTTAAGTAAACTTAAAAACATATTGGTTGAACTTAATTTTTCATGTTTTCACAACCATTAACAAAGTCTAATTGACATAAAATAGTAAGTTTTCCTCAACATCACAACTTAACTTTTTGAGTTTATTAGACTTCATTGCTTTCTTTGACAAGAAGTTCTAGATATCTGCCTGAAACCAGATTTTTTAAATGAAATCAACACAACTGCAAAATTGAAACTCTCAGCATTTATTTTTCCTTGCAAAGATATGAAAACATTACAAGAAAAACCCTCACATATATTCAGCTCACATAAGCACATGCAAACTTCTTTATGCACAGACTCATTCTTAGAGAATGGTATCAGATATTTTCATTGCAGGAACAACTGTACATGAAGAATTCACTATAAGCTGTGTTTAACAACTTCAAATAAAAGTCTTCAATTCCCAATCAAATGTCAGACATGACAAGGAAAGAGAAGCAGGACAAGGTAACAAGAACACAGTCTGTTTAAAAAAAATTCTAGAATACCAATGTTAAAATATACAGCTCACAAAAACACGTGCAAACTTCTCTATGCACTCGGGCTGCACAATAAGTCGCATGTGAATGTCACACGCATCTTGTAAGTAATGCCGGTTCCTTGATTAGTAGTAAATCGCCATCAGCTGCTTTCAGATGAAGCGGCATTTAATACACAGAGACGTAGTTCACTGACATTCGGGGCAATTTCGCATTTACTATCGCGGACGTATTGCCTGCGACATGCATGCGATATGGCCCAGCTTGTCAGTGAACTAAGGCTCTGTGTAGTAAATGCAGCTCCATCTGAAAGCAGCTGATGGCGATTTACTACTAATCAAGGAACTGACGAGATGTGCATGGTATCGCATGCGATTTATCGTGCAGCTCTACTATGCACAGAACCATTTAAGAGCCAAAATAGTACAAATAACTCTCCTTGTCATTATCAGATTTGGTAACACTTTATTTTACGACCCGCAAAGTACCGCGTAATTAAACCGAATTTACATCGTACCTATTTGTAACAACAGAGTACCTCTACAGTACGTACTTGTAGGTATAAGGGAACAATATTTTAAGTTTGGGGTAATAAGGGGGTAAGAATATATGGGAAATTATTCTCTAAGTATTTCATAACTACAGGGTACCTATTGTAATATTACGTGGTATGTATGACTTACGTCTATGGTCTATGTGTAATATGTTTTTATTCATATATGCTACTTACCTGATGAAGTGTATTGTAAAGCCTACAGTTGATGTCTAAGCCACGGTCGGCAAATAAAATATAACACACAATAAAAATAATAGCAACTTGTACCTCTTTGATCTGTATATGTATACAGGAGTTACCAGGTAACTCTTATATTTGCGGGCTGTAAATTAAAGTGGGTCTTATTCCCCACTTGTTCTGTGTATTTACCGGGTAACTCTCATATTTGCGGGCTGTAAACTAAAGTGGTGCTTTGTTCACCTCTTGTTATAAATGTTATAGGGTAAATACCATAAACATACAGAATAATGTTATTTTTATTTTAAAACAACTTATTTCAAAACATCTTTAAAACACTATAATTAAGCCAACACTTAATGTTTATTATCACATAACTTTTATTTCAAATAAAAAGTCATGACAATTATTCGTTGTTTTTGCGGCTGGCTTCCTGTGTTGGTGTTCTTGTCCACTCGGATGTTGAGTTGATGTCGTCTCACAAATGCTGTTCTGCATTACATATAAAAAACATAAATTAAAGCCTTCAGTAAATGTTTCTTCACTGTGACTTGACCAAAAACTGAGTTTTCTTAGCCAGTTATAAACTTTAGGCTAATTTATGTGCTAGCTAGCTGCTACTGTTAAACTGTCTTGAAAAACATTGTTTGAAATGCGTGAGTCATGTATTAACAAAACAAGTCACCTTATCCAGCATGCGGATCCTGCTCACATCACTCGCAGCCGTAATCCACAGGGTAGAAAGTTTTTAAAACCTCTTAAAGAAATATCACCTCAGGATCGCGTTCCAGCAAACCTCCTGCAGACGGCCGCGCGCTCTACACCTGCGCAGTAGCCTACGCATGTCGTCTTTTTCTTTAGCGGGAGCTGATGTCTGCTGTTGTTTCATTCTGGTTTTCCATTGCATAAATTATATTTGGCTAAAATACTTGTGTTTACACATGTTGCAAAGTTTTATTCTACCAATGATAACACCTATTAAAAATAAACAAATAGCGTGCTGCTTTGTGGTCGTGTCATTTGAAATAAAAGTAAATAAATTGCAAAGCACCACTTCAAATATGTCCGCAAATGTAAGAGTTTCCTGGTAAATAGGGAATAAGTTGCTATTTTTATTGTACTTACCTTAAAAAAAAGATAACCACATTAAATCAGTTGGACTTTTGTTATTAAAAGCAAGTAATATAGGCTACTAAAATAAAAGTGATGTGCTGTTATATTTATTTGCCGAGGTGGCTCGTAGACATCGACTATATACAGCATCAACATTCAGTAGTCAATATAAAAAATTCACAATAAATTAAATAAAGAAATAAAACATAATTTCCCCATAGACTTGACTAAGTCATACATACCACGTAATATTACAATAGGTACCCTGTAGTTATAAAATACTTAGAGTATAAATAATTTATAATTCTTCATATTCTTACCCCTTATTACCCCAAACTTAAAATATTATTCCCTTATACCTACAAGTACGTACTGTAGAGGTACCCTGTTGTTACAAATAGGTACGCTGTAAATTCGGTTTAATTACGCGGTACTTTGCGGGTCGTAAAATAAAGTGTTACCTCAGATTTTCCTAACAGCTTATAGTGAATTATTCATGTACAGTTGTTCCTGTGTTTAACAACTTCAAATAAAACAGTGTCTTTAATTCCCAATCAAATGTCAAACATGACAAGGAAAGAGGAAGCAGAACAAGGTAACAAGTGAACAGTCTGTTTAAAAAAATTTCAAGAATACCAATGTTACACTTAAAGCGATACTCCATTGTTTTGTCATATTAAACCATGTTATTACCTTAACTAAGAAGAGTCAATACATACCTCTATCATCTTAGTGCGTGCACTTAAAGGAATAGTCTACTCATTTTCAATATTAAAATATGTTATTACTAGGGTTGCCGCGGTGACAGAATTTTCCCACCGGTTAATCGGCGCGTCACAAACCCGGTAATCCCGGTTTCACCGTGTGGGAGGGGCTTATAAATGCGCATGCAGACGTGCACATTTTACTTTCACTTTTGAATTACGCAACTGTTTAAATGCAGTGCTTGCGTACGCTGCGTTAAATCGCGTATGAATTTGCGTGCAATGCGAGCGCAACAGCTGGTTTAATTAAGTGCTTGAGTCAATGTGTGCAGGTAATTCTCACAGAACCCGCCAGTCCCAAGCAGAGCAACCGGCTACTTCGCCATATAGCGCTGCTTGAATGATGGGTTTATTATTTTTCTTGATGAAAAACACAAGAACAAAACGATCTCGGTTATATTAAACATCATATATGTATATTATAACAACAACGAGTAAGCACGCGGCTTCTGTCATCATCTAGTCAGTCAGCTTGCCTCGCACACTCTGACAGGAATAAATGAAATCTGACACCTGCTGCTCTGTGACGTGACGCGCGTTCAGCTCCGCTGTCAGCATACACACTCAGTTGTAAGCGTTTGCTCTCTCTAACGAAACTAAATGATTTAATTACACGAAAATATCAAAACGACGGTGAAAGACGGTGTCGCGGTGGGCAAGTGATCTAACCGGTTAGAGGCTGAAGCACCGGTTATCACCGTTTCACCGACCATCGCGGCAAGCCTAGTTATTACCTTAACTAAGAATTGTTGATACATTCCTCTATCATCTGTGTGCATGCACGTAAGCGCTGAAGCGCGCTGCGACGCTTCAATAGCATTTAGCTTAGCCCCATTCATTCAATTGTACCATTTACAGATAAAGTTAGAAGTGACTAAACACATCAACGTTTTTCCTATTTAAGACGAGTAGTTATACGAGCAAGTTTGGTGGTACAAAATAAAACGTAGCGCTTTTCTAAAAGAGGAACTATATTTTATGACATAATAGCACTTTTGGGAGTACTTCGACTTGGCGCAGTAACACCCTCCCTCTCCCATTATGAGAGTGAGAAGGGGAGCGGACTTTTCAGGCGAGTCGAAGTACTCCCAAAAGTGCTAATACGCCATAAAATATAGTTCCTCTTTTAAATCCGCTTAGAAAAGCGCTATGTTTTATTTTGTACCACCAAACTTGCTTGTATAACTACTCGTCTTAAATAGGAAAAACGTTGATGTGTTTGGTCACTTCTAACTTTATCTCTAAATGGTACCATTGAATGAATGGGGCTAAGCTAAATGCTATCGAAGCGTCGCAGTGCGCTCCAGCGCTTACGTGCACGCACACAGATGATAGAGGGATGTATCAACAATTCTTAGTTAAGGTAATAACATATTTTAATATTAAAAATGAGTAGACTATTCCTTTAAGAACTGTGGCGCTTGGCAACACTTTGGTAGCATTTAGCTTAGCCCAGTTCATTCAATGGTACCAAACAGAGATGAAGTTAGAAATGACCAAACACATTGTTTTCCCTATTTAATACGAGTACATATGATCAAATATGGTGGCACAAAATAAAACATGGCGCTTTTAAAAGGGGGTTAAAAAGGGTAACTATAATGTATGGTGGAATAGCACTTTTGGGAGTACTTCGACTCGCCTAAAAAATCTGCTCCCCTTCTCCCTCTCATAATGATTATAGTTAACCTTTTAAACCCACTTTTAAAAGCGCCACGTTTTATTTTGTGCCTCCATATTTGATTGTATATCTACTCGTATTAAATAGGGAAAACGTGGATGTGTTTGGTCATTTCTAACTTCATCTCTGTTTTGTTCCATTGAATGAACTGGGCTAAGCTAAGTGCTACCAAAGTGTCGCCGCACGCCACAGTTCTTAAGTGCACGCACTAAGATGATAGAGGTATGTATTAACTCTTCTTAGTTAAAAGGATAGTTCACTTTAAAATAAATTTTTTATACGTTTTAGCTTACCTCAGGGGCATCCAAGATGTAGGTGTCTTGGTTTCCGCGGTAGTTTCACTTTTGATATTTTTAGGTCAAACCGTTGTTGTCTGTCAGTCATATAATGCAGGTCTATGGTCACTTACTAAACGTAACTTCAAAGAGCATGCACAGAGAAGTCCAAATTAAACAACTGCCCATCATAAGTACACATTGATGGCCTAAGACACGAAACGAGCGGTTTGTGTGAGAAAACGAACACAATTTATATTGTTTTTGCCCCTTGTACCCAACCAAGTCTGTGCTTAGTCTGCGCATGCGCCGGAAGTGATCTGGATGAGTTCGCGCGAGCATACGTAATTGTTTTCTTTCATGTCGGTTTAAACATCCCGGATAAGCACAAATTAGTACAATTTCTATTAGCTGTCTTACCTACAATCTCTGTTCTGTGTAAACAATGAGTGACGTACACGTGCGAGAGATCACTTCCGGCGCATGCGCAGACTAAGCACAGACGCGGTTGTGTACAAGGGGCAAAAACAATATAAATAGTGTTCGTTTTCTCACACAAACCGCTTGTTTCGTGTCTAAGGCCATCAATGTGTACTTACGATGGACAGTTGTTTAATTTGGACTTCTCTGTGAATGCTCTTTGAGGTAATGCTTACCAAGTGCCCATAGACCTGCATTATATGACTGACAGACAAGAACGGTTTGACCTAAAAACATCAAAAGTGAAACTACCACGGAAACAAAGACACCTACATCTTGGATGCCCTTGAGGTAAGCTAAAACATTAGAATTTAATTTCAAAGTGAACTATTGCTTTAAGGTAATAACAGTTTAATGAGACAAAATGATGGAGTATCCCTTTAAAACAATAATATCTAAAATAACAATGGTCTTAAACTTTAAAACAGTGTAACACTGTAAATGCTTATAGTAACAAGGAGAAGAAAATAGTTTCTTATCTCAGCAACTTGCTCTTCAAAGAGTGAACTCTTGCGGTGCAAGAGTGTGATCCAACTCCAATGAACAGGCGCTGTATCACTTCAAAAGTGAATTTTAATTCCTTTGGATAGTCAAGGTTTAATGCGTACACCAGGCCAATCAGGTTCAGAAAAGCATTAGGTATGTCACTCAGGGTGACGCATCACCACTTCTTCCTCAATCACCAGGGCAACGTCATTGTAGAATTCTGGAAAAGGCTCCGCATTTTCCACAACCACTAGGATTCCGATCACCACGCCCTTGATCATGGTCACTGGGCTTTGTAGAATGAAAAGAAAATTATGGTACTATTACTTATAACCAATTTCACAAACAATTTAAAGTCCCCAGACCCCTGCAAATTAAGAGATCTAATGTTCAATTTTCCCTTGTTTTGCCTTAAAGCTGTGTTTCCCAATCCTGGTCCTCGAGCACCCCCTCCCAGAAAGTTTTAGATGTCTCCTTATTTAACACATCTGATTTAACTCATCAGCTTGTTAGGGACACACGTTTACCATTTTGGAAGGAGGCTGATGAGTCAAATTAGGTGTTTTAAATAAGGAGACATCTAAAACTTTCTGGGAGGGGGTGCCCGAAGACCAGGATTGGGAAACAATGCCTTAAAGGTTTCAGCTTACCTCGCATATCTTCATGAATTTAGATGGAGTCTCTCGCATGTATCACGGCAGCCCAAGCAATGCTGCAGTCCTCATCCTTTGGTTTGTTGTCTGTAAAATATATGATGGTTAAAGTACCTCCTTTATTGGTTCAATCCTTTGTTTTTCTTTTCATTTATCCTTTCACCCCCTCCCTCTGTCTTGAAAAAATAAAAACATTAATTTCAAATATGTACACTTTTTGCATACTTTTGTTGTAAATAAATTACCAGTGATGTGGTACAACAACAGTTGTTTGTTACCTTTTGTTCAGCACCAAAATAAGATTTAATAGTAGACGTAACCAGCTGATGTCACTTAAACCAGGAGTGCACTTAAATCAATGTAGTGCACTTTAAGAGTAAAAATAAGTGACATAGATCTATGAGGAATTTATAAATCTTTGGTTGCATATATGCATTGTTATAATAGGGCACACAAATGAGATTCACCATTGGTTAAAACATGTTTATAGAATAATAAGTGGTGGCATTTAATACAGATTTATTATTTATTAGTGAACACCAAGCAACCTTTGCACCCTAAATTAGAAGTGAATACTGCAACATTACAGTTTATAATTCAAATGATGATGTGACTTTGCCTTTTCAGACACCCAGGAATTTAGTCAAGTCCATTTGTTTTTTGCATTAATCTTTTGGCAAAGCATTACAGTCAAGATCTACGCGTTTCACACACACATGCAGGCAAACCAGATCTACGAGTGTGTCATTATAGACCCCTTCAAAGTTTGTAAACATTGAATGACTATCGGGTGCGCGCGCAGCATGGGGTCAAACTGTTCATACCATCCAGGCTTTATAATGTAATCTAACAGGGCTGAAAAATTATGACTTACCTCAAATGAAGTGAACACAACAAACACAAGCCTCTTTGATACTTGCATTGTCCCAGTGTGCACGTTAATTGCTTGCAGCTGCAGATGTTGTATTTTTTTGTTTTTGAGATTCTGCATGAATCGCGAAAACTTAACAAAAGACCTGGTGCGATTTTCACAGCCCACGATGTAAGTAGGCATTTTTGACGATTCCGAATAATACGCAACTCTATCTGCTGTAATGGCTTTTCTGACCCTGACATGCGCAGTGGAAACTGCCTGTGACGTGAACCGTGAAGGGGTCTATACTATTCTGTAATCGCACGCGTTAACGCACACACGCAAATTAGATTCAGAAACCATCAGCGAATGTGTGTTTTTGTCAGGATTATGTGGGATCTGGTTCACGTGGATGCGCGCGTTAACGCATGTGCGTAGAGAATATTATAATGCAAGCAAAACGTTTTGACACAAATGCAACTTTATATTGATATCGTGAGACAGCATTTGAAATGCAAGCACCTGCTTCTCTTAATTTCTTCTAATATGCTGCCTGTCTCTGCCCATTCCTTCTATCCATGCCCAGCGCCACTTATTTAAGTGCTTTATCAATTAGGTCATATCTTTCCTGTTCTTTATAAACTTACTTTCCATCCTGCGGACTACGTTTCCTTGCTACGTGACATCTCCGGTCTCCGCTCGGTACCTGCAGCTGGATCTCTCAACCACACTTAAAGACCGCCCCATTCTACTTCTGATTGGCTAGTTTAGTTTGGTTGAGAGAAAAAGATGTGTTTCTCTCATCCTATTTGTGGGTGAACGCATGAACGCGAAATGATATTAATATAATATTATATATATTTGTTTTTAATTCGCAGCCAACGCCGCCCGCCGGAGATCCGGCACGGTGCCTGAAAACTTCAAACCATGCGAAAAAGCTATTTTGGGCCATTTTACACCAATTAACATGCTAAGTAACTGTACACGTTTTTATCTATTTACCAACATTAACTTACACTAGTCAAAGACGACTTCTCTTTCTGCTCACGTGTCTAACAGCTCGGTGTCTAACACTGCATAGCTAGCAAAAATGTGCGTGTGGCTCCTGATTAACGTTAACTTACCAATCAAGTTGTCTTAAATCAATACACAAACAAAACAAGCCTATTTTTTACATGAAAGAAAGAACAAATCGGGGTATACTTACTATAAAAATACATCTGTAGTCGTTCAAATAAGAGCTCCTTCGTCTTCTTTTTTCTACCATCAGCAACTCGTGTAGCGATCTCGTCCTCTCATGCAGAAAATGGCGCTGGCGCGTCTTGTTCAAATTCGTTAAAGTAGTACGTCATTATGACGTAGAGATTCTGGCACATGCGCATGAGGCAAAAAATTGAAACAACCTATGTTTTGTTGTTATATGAACACCTTATTTAAAGTTTTAAATTTCCCTTTAAGTTGAGGTTGTTATAACTCATCCTAGTGCGTAGTGAGACACTGCAAGTTGACAGGACATGATTTTACTTGTCCACCTGACTAAAACTCAGAATCATTTTTTACAGTGTGTGGTAAGCAGAACTGCTTTCAAAACACAAGTTTAGATTGATACCCCTTGATAAACACAAAATTATCACAAAAACACAAAATTATGGTGACAAAGCTGCAATAAAATAGTTTCAAAACTTATCATTTCTCTTCAAGCAAAATCAAACAATCCAAGAGATATGTTTACATATGTTTATTGTATATAACAACACACTTGACAGATAATGTAAAAATATCTTACTGTAATCACACTAGTTTAGTTCAGTGAATGTAGTGAATACTTTCCTGTAAGTACTGCAAGTAATAATCAGTTTTCAATATTACTGTAAGCAGCACTTGTATTCTGTAAAAAGTCAGCAATTTAATGGCAAATTTTGCCAACTGCATGAAGCTTGTTTTAGGATTCATAAGTGTGGATTACTAAACTAAACTAAACTAAACTAAACTAAACTAAACTAAACTAAACTAAACTAAACTAAACTAAACTAAACTAAACTAAACTAAACTAAACTAAAAAAATAACACGTTCCAGAAGTGTTTGTTGTGTCAACTCTCACTCTTTTCTACCTGCTATTAATTGGGTTTAATGCTTGTAAAGGCATGCAAAGATGGGTGGTATTTGTAATTATACACTGCAAAAAAAATATTTTTAAGAAAAAAAATTCTTAGTATTTTTGTCTTGTTTTCAGAAAAATATCTAAAAATTCTTACAATAAGATGCTTTTTCTTGATGAGCAAAATAACCCAAGAAATTAAGTCTAGTTTTTACACCAAAAATGGTTAATTTAAGTGATTTTGTGCATAAAACAAGCAAAAAAATCTGCCAATGGGGTAAGCAAATTTTTCTTGAATTTTTCTTGCATTTAGTGTTTCAGAAAAATTTTCAAGATTTTTTGCTTACCCCATTGGCAGATTTTTTTGCTTGTTTTATGCACAAAACCACCTAAATTTAATATTTTTGGTCTAAAAAATAGACTTATTTTCTTGGGTCATTTTGTCCATCAAGAAAAAGCATTGTAATTTAAGAATTTTTAGATATTTTTACTGAAAACAAGACAAAAAAACTAAGAATTTTTTTTCTTGAAAATTATTTTTTGCCGTGTATGTTGTGTGGGCCGATTTAGGCCAAAATGCCAGGGCCGAATTTTTGTCCCAGTCCAGCCCTGCCAATGTATGCAGGTTGAATTCAATATAAGAACTACATTTCTTTTGCCTGCATAAACTGTTTTTTTTGTTGTTGCTTTTTTGCAGATAAAGGTTTTAATACAGGTTAAAGTTTAATCTAAGATTTGTTAATCAGTGTTTAAAAAGTGATGTAACACAACTCAAATTAAAACCTCAGATTAGCTCTAAACTCTTCTTAACTTAATCTCTGTTGGTGCAACCCACCCTTAATGTATTTGATAATTAATACATGAGATGCTTCTGTCTTTATTTCCTCATTATACAGCAACGTTAAACTCACCTTTCACATTGAGATTAACAGCAGAACTTGATACTGTAGTCTGTGGTCGTCCAACTCTCTCTGCTTTACACCTGAACTTCTGATCATATTGAGTAACTCTATTGATAGTGAGAGAGTCTCTGTATACAGTGTAGTGCCCAGAGTTTTTCACTTCAGTTGTGTCTTTCATCCACAGATATCTCCAGTCACTGTACTGATTTATCTCACACTTTAGATCAACTGTCTCTCCAATGAACACAGGACCTTCTGGTGTTACACTCACTGTAATTTTGGGTAAAGCTGTAAAGATAATATAATATTTAATCAGGGCTTTAGTACACACATTACACAATGTATAAGCAGCAGACTCATTGTTTGGTATTTTAATATTTACAATAAAATGTAAAGTTTTAGTCCTGGATGCTAGTTGGTCTACAGCTGTGGTAAACGTGTGTTTACAATCATGACTGAAATAGGTAGCAGAGAGCCTGTTCTTCGTACGCCGCTTATTTGATTAATTATCATGATTTAGTTATCGAAGATCCTTGTGCGTTCATGCACTGCATGAAAAGGCAATACATATTGATAGTAGAAACACAGATCAGCTAAGCTGTGTTTGGCCGGTTGTTACAATGGCCAAAGAACACTCGCAATTTTTTAACCCCTGCAGTGCGGGAGCTATCGACGGAAAGTTATTTAACTGCTGCTCATAAGATGACTGATTTAATAAAATTAAAATAAACTTAAAATGAATGTTGGCATGTTTGTCTTGTCATTCATTCAAGAATAATAATCAAAACACCTGCTCCACAAAACAAGATGTATAAGTTCAGAAAAATGTATAAATTCAGATTATAATGACTTGACAAACAATTGCCACTGGTGTGTTATTCATTAAGCATGCATATACACAAATTTGTGCGTGAGATGGGCATACGGATGTTTTCACTAACAAATCTGGATTCAACAAAAACGTTCATATCAAAAAGTCTAAAATGTACGGAAAAAAAAAACTAAAACCACTCACACACAATAATCACATAACAATCAAATACTAGTAGCTTATACTGCTCTACAAAGCCAAAGCGCAGAAACTACGCATTTGGTCAAAACTGAGTTAAGGGTTGAAATGGGCTTTGCGATATCTGTTGTGTCTTGTGACAAAGTCTCCAGGTCAATTTGGTCGCATTTCAGAGAAAAGCATGTGCCAAAATTGCAGGAACATGTTTGACTGGCTGGTGTAAACAACTTTAAGGCATTTTTCTCGGTTTCAGTGTTTGCGTAGTTACTGCACGTAGGGCAGTATAATTATAATAATGTTGATATATAAAATATACACAATATTTTATATTATAATATTTTCTGTATTATATTATACTGTATTTACTTTATTATATATATATATATATATATACAGTACATATATAATATTAATTAATATTAACCTTTTTTGTCTCCAAAACATGATTTCATTTCATAATGATGGTTGATCTGAATATAAACAAATGTGAGTCTAGCTGTTTTTATCAAAAAAATATTACTACACAACAAATCTTGATTATTTTTACTTCAGTAACGTCAGTTTATATGAAAATGTGATGTAATAAATAAATTAAAGTGAATCACCTTCAGAACTTGAGTGGATGTTCGAAATCAACACTGTAAAGAACAAAGAGAAAAACTTATTACAGTTTAAATATGAAGCTGTTAACCCTTTGTAACCTACTGTATGTAAAATACATCAATTTATAGTCATGTTGATTATTTAAATATAAATGATCAGTGTTGGGCGCAGCCTAACAAACACACACACACACACACACACGCGCACACACACACACACACACACACACACACACACACGCACACACACTCACAACAATTACTCAACAATTTATGGCAAAAATGAAAAGTTGTACATAAAGAAATTATTTTAGCCTACTGTATTTTTGAAAAATATGCATATCAGAATTATTACAGAAATATGTTTTATTCTTCATTCTACAGTGCTGGGTGATATATCGATAATGGAAATTTTCCCGATATAAATGTTACCGCTAAAATGATAAGTTTATGCACTGTGCGTAACGCTGCGCAAGCACTTCCGGATGCCGCATGCGGTCTTGGTTTATGGATGGAATGGAAAGTATTTATTTGAAACAGGGACAACTCACAATTAAACATTAAACTTGTTAAAAAAAACAAGAGAACATGTCTCGAGCCAGGTTGTAGGAACAGTTGCTAATTTTCACCTGTAGTCCCTGGGCAGGTATAACGGATAACATTTTTTACAGAGTAATAAATAAAATAATGACAGTTGTTATTAAAACAGACAATTTTGTAATACAATAAAATACAGCAGAAATATGGAAGCCATCCACGCAAATTTTGTCTTTCTATCTCCTCCTCCAACAAAACACAGTTTAGTAACATCTGAAGCATAATGACATACAATAAAACTTTAAACACTCATTTCCTTACACACGCATACTCCCACACAAATGAATCATATCATCGATGTGTACAAACTTGTTCATTTAACAGCCAACTCTTTGTCATGGATGAGAATGTGTGAGAATCTGTACATAAAATATATTCAGTGGGAAAGGTATTCCACTGTCTCGTGGCCACACATGAGAAGGAGGAACTCCCAAATTTGGTTTTACGTTTTGGAAGGCTACACTCCCCCCTTGTTACACTTCTAGTTGTTCGCACTGAATTTTCAGAGCAAAGTGTTACAAACTTTTTCAAAGGAGGAGCAGTAGCACCATATATGATTTTATGAAGCAAGGTCACATTTGAGTGTTTTATTAAATTATTCATGCTAAGTATGTCATATTTAGCAAGTATTTGACAATGATGATAAGAACGAGTTTCCTTATCATGGACCTTGAGACAGTTTTTAAACACAGATTCTAATGGTTTTAAAACTGATTTGCATGCCAGAGACCATGATGTAATACAGTACGTAAGGTGAGGAATAATCATTGCATTTAAATAAATACAAGATGCTTCAGTGGTAAGAGAGTTTCTAATGTATCTAAAATTTACTAAATTAAATTTTAATTTATTACATATTTTTTTTAACATGTCCTTTAAAACTAAGTGTTGGATCCAGAGTTACCCCTAAATATGTAAATCTATCTACATGTTTAATACATTGGCCATTTACTAAAACTTCTGGATAAGTCTTAAGTGTAGACCGGTTTGTAAAAAACATAGTTACAGTTTTTTCAATATTTAACACAAGACATGAATCCTGTAACCAATTACTGACCTTGCTCATAACCCTTGATAGCTTTTTCGCTACGTCTGTTGCATTTCTACCATGGGTATATAATACCGTGTCATCAGCATACATAACAATATTTACACCCTTGCAAACCAAAGGCAGATCATTGATATATAAGCAAAACAACAATGGCCCCAGAATCGACCCCTGTGGAACGCCAGCAGTAGAAACAAGAGACGTAGACAATTTGCTATTTATTTGAACACTTTGTTCTCGATCTAACAAATAAGATTTTATCCATTTTTGAACATTAAAAGAGATATCATATTTGGCCAATTTATGTATTAGTACATCATGATTAACCGTATCAAAGGCCTTGCGTAAATCTAAGAAGACTGCTCCCACCACTCCTCCTTGATCTAGGCTAGATTTAATCTCCTCGATGAAATAACAGCATGCAGTTTCAGTAGAATGTTTTTTTCTGAAGCCAAATTGCATCGGATTGAGAAGGGACTTAGAGTCCAAATATGCTGTTAATTGTTCTACAACAATTTTTTCAATAACCTTTGATACAGCTGGGAGAATACTAATGGGTCTGTAATTAGAAACTACTTGAGTATCCCCGGATTTATACACTGGAGTGACTATGGCAGGCTTAAGAACACTAGGAAAAACATTTTCACTGAAAGACTTGTTTATTATCATTGTTAAAGGCATCATAATAGATGTCTTGTATTGTTTTAAAAAAGCTGTATCACAACCATATATATCTTTAGCTTTACTATTTGATAGTGATAAAATTGCATGTTCAACTTTTCCTGTGTTAACTAAGAAAAACTTTAGTAAAAAAAGAAGAATCATTACAGGTTAAGGGTTGTGTACATCGAGTAATTGGTTTACTTAAACTCAGTTCTCGCACCGAATTTATAAAATAATCATTAAAACATTCCCCAATAATCTGATCATTTTCCTGGATACAACCATCCATCTTGAGTTTTAAATGTTTATTTGCTGGTTTTTCCCTCCCCAGTAATTTATCAATGCTCTTCCATAAATTTCTTGAATTTCCTTTTGCCTCACTATTAACATTAAGAAAAAAATTTGCCCTAGCCTTTCTAAGTTGTTGTGTAACTTTATTTCTTAAGCTTCTAAAAATCAGATGATCAGTATTTTAATTTTGATTTTAAAAACTTTTTCAGAGAAGCATCCCTTTTTTTCATTAATTCCCAAAGATTTGTATTTAACCAGGGTAAGTTATATTTTTTATTTGTTTTCTTGCCCCTTTCCCTGGTATACTTTAATATAATGCCTTTAATGGTTGATATTAATTCAGCGCAAGCTGGCTCACAAGGCAAACTGCCAATGGTGTCATGCCAGTTAATTTGCTTTATATCGTTTTCAATAAAGGCCATGTCCTTTGGAGCAATAAATGGCATTGATTTTCCCTTTACAGAATTCAGATTTTTAAAACGTGTTTTTGATAATTTTCTAGAGACCAACGTGAGATTATGATCTGATAACCCAGTAATAAGGTTATATGTCTTTTTAATTCTATCGGGTTTATTTGTAAAAATTAAGTCTAAAAGTGTTTGGGAAGATTTTGTTACTCTGGTGGGCTTATTAATCATCTGCGTCATTTGAAAAGTTTGTGCAATATCTTTAAGCTTTTTCCTACGCATTTTATCTTGCCAGTTCAAGTTAAAATCTCCCATAAGGATAACTTCCATTTTCCCATATTGTTTAAGTATGAAATTTAAGTAATCATAAAATTCATTTGTGGCAGTAGGAGGGCGATAAACTGCAAAAACAGCAAAGCTCATTTGGGGTGATAGTGTTAGTTTTACCCCCACACATTCCAAATTATTTTCCGGGAGGACTATTTGCTGACTTTGAATACTATCTTTATATCAGAACTCCGCCCCCTTTCCCTTTTTTTCTATCTCGTCTATATACATTGTATCCAGGAATATTAAAAATAGATAGCGGAGTTGTCGAGGTTAACCAAGTCTCTGTGAGGCATAAATAATCAATATTTGAATCCGTCAGTAAATGTTCAAGTTGTTCAGACTTTGAAATAATGCTCCGGATGTTCAGATGTCCACCAAAAATACCTTTCGGTTTCGTTTTTGCGTCCCACAGCACAATCGCATGATTTACAGTCTGGAACAGTTTCATCTGCTGCTGTTTGATGGAAGATACAGTTTGCGTGGTAATTGTTGAAGATCTGTGCAGGAACGATTTTATTGCCATTCGGGCAGTATTACTATCAGGCCTGATGTTTGTTGGAAGAATATTACCTCGAGTTTCTTCTCCGGTTAAAGCCGCACACTTCGCCGATCTTAAGATGCCAGGGTCAGCTGATTGACAGATATCCGAAACCCTCGGTCCAGGATTTGAATGTACGTCCCCGCACAAAAGAAGTATAGCGCAAAGCACGATGGCTGGTCCCGGCTTTGTTGACACAGTTGTAGAGTGTCCATGCATCTCACTTTGCACGCGCCTCGCTCGACCGTCATCCAAAACTCTTGAGTATAGGATGTACTGGCTCCACGAGTCCACCGGCATGCCAACAGCGAATTCACCAGGTGAATCCAATTGTGCACGTTTAGAAGCAGAACACAAACTCCCCGATATTTGTGTGGCCATCAAGAGAAACAATTGCATCACGAAAGTAATATGACAAAAAGGTGTATTGATTTTAACAACATCTTTAAATCTCTGAGGCACCCAGATTTCATGTCGCATTTTATAATATCCTGGTGGTTTCCCAGTATGATTTAGGAGAGGTAAGACAGCAGTACCTGCCGTGCTGCGTTTACCTGCCCCCATTAGACCTCTTGGTTTACATTGTAAACTTTACAATCAGTGTCAGTTAGACTAAAGGAGTGGAGTAAGATGAGCCAAGGTATTTATTTATTAGTAGGGCCCTATAATTTCCACGATGCAGATAACGCGAACATAAACTGTTGTTTATCAGTATATAGAAACCTAAAGCAGTTTGTCTTGAGTCTTAGTGACAGTAGCCTTCTGCTTTCTGTGTCAGAAATTTTCATTTCATAACAAATATATTAACATTTAATAAAGATGCCTGAAAAGTAAAACAATATTTTAGTATTTGTATTTGTCATGTTCTGAATAAAAGTAGTTTAAAAGTTTTTTTTTTTCAAATTTAAGAAGCAAAAATCTGCCTTTAAATTTTAGGAATAAAGATTTATCATGATAGCTATTGATATCGACTGATATAGAAAACATTTCCATGATATTTTTTGGCGATATCGCCCAGCCCTACACAGATCTGATGATTCTCATTGATATCTCAATGTTAAGATCACATGAACTGAAAAAGCTTCATCTCTGTAATCTTCATGTTATCAGAAACTTTCATCTGAGGAATAAATGAATCCTGTACAAATGTTTATGAATGTGAAGAGTTTATTTCTACAATGACATAAATATGCAACAAGATCTGTGGGATGCTTCATTCACACAGATGTCAGTATAAAGTCAAAAGATCTTCATCATATCAGCCAGCAAATCTTAAAACACTAACACTTTAAAATACAACAGAACATATTCTGTTTTTGCTAATGATTGCTCGTTTCTGCTGCAGATTGTTTGAGTCAAACATCTGGATCTAAATGTCAAATATGCTCTGATTGGCTGATTCAGTGATACTGTAGCAGAGATGAGACCAAGGGAGCATTTAAGTGCAATGGGTGTTTAATTTAAGAAAACAGGGAACCACAGAGCACAAAAACATCCCAACAACAAACAACAGAGGGGTATAAACTACTGTATATAGACAGATTAATTATGGCTAACGAGACAGAGGCACAAACAATCAGGGCTGGGTCATGAGGATAAGACTTCAACTGTACTACAAAACAAGATGGAGACCAAGACACAAAGACAAAATGGAGGACAAACAAGTGGATATGATGACACCTCAGACCACATATAGTACTGGAGTTATGATCTTTATTCTCTACCAGCAGCTTAACAAAGCCATGACTCTGATTGCAGTTAACTGACAATAAAAACATTTAAAATGTATTGATAGAGTATTTAGACACCTGAAAAATTGAGAATTGAAATTGAGGAGGAGACGTGAAAAATGGATTAATGACATGTACTTATAGTGTACCTATATGATAACTAATAACAAACAGTACTGTACTTACAAATTGTAGGTACATGGTAAGTGTATAGTACTTACAGGCCTGTGTAATTAATGGCAGGTTCTTATAGTGTACGTACTGTATAAGATAACTGATAACAAACATTACTGATGTGCCATTTTCTACTCATTATCTTTGTCCTTTATTATACCCTTAAACTCAATAATGCATCTTATAAAACGGTTGGTTCCAATCCTTGATTCTGATTGGTCAATAGGTGTGCTTTATTCATGATAAAACACTGCTATGACCGCTTCACCCAACGGTTCTATTTAATATCACTGCGCCCTTAGCAACACCCTTAGCAACACATAAACATATAATGAGACAAAGTCTGAGAACAGTTTGTTGTTTTTATTTGAGCTTTCATGTTGTTGTTCGCAGTCAGGGACAATTTTTCTAGCGGAAGGAATGCTTTTATTGATTTAACTTCATGAAAGTTGCACTAATATTTTTTTTTACTTTAATATTGTGTGGTAACCGTTTTATAAAAGCAATAAGGTACTCGAGGCAAGTCCTGGATCGTGAATAAGTAACGGCTGAAGTAACTCCGCTTCGCGTCGTGCCTAACAACGCCCTTCAGCCATTACTTACTCACGATACAGCACAGCCTCTCGTACCTTATTGCTTACTTATTTTATGGTATGACTAGTTAATATAACTCTGTTAGCTATATCTTAGAGGTAGGTCCTTGTAATAACTGTGTAAAATGCAACACTTTTTTTACAGTCCTGTTTCCAAGCAGTTACTGTGGACGTGCTAGTGAATGTACCCAGTAGTTAAAGCGTACATTATTCAATGCTTGGGTTTAAAGTGTACAATGAATGAAAAAGATACAGAGTATAAAAATGCCACATCAGTATCATTTTTAATACTAATCATATACATACTTAGCCTGGGTGCCAGCCCATCTTAGCCCCGCCCACAAGATTTTGTAAACGGGAAGATGGGTCTGGGGTTTCTGCGTTGAGGAGCTACTATTTTAGAACAAATGCTGGTCGAACCAATCAAATTGTCAGGGCGGGCTTTATACGATGATGGACAGATAATCAACAGTAACGTAATGAACCACGTCACCAAAGAGCGCGTGTGTTGAATGGCTGCCGCTGTAGAGTTCAGATGTGTGGATTCTGACATTGAGTCTGTACTAAAAGATATCGACAGAGCATTGATTTTAAAAGAGGAACAGAGAAACGCGAGCAGGGCATTTGTTGATGTCCTATTTGGCAAAAGTTGGTCGCAACTGAAATGGCTAACGTTATCACGGCGATGCAACTCAGCGTGCACGACGAGATGGATATAATTAGCGGTCGTTGCCAGCTTCTTTTCGGAAGCCCGGAATCGTGGTTGAGTGGAGGGACATGCTAGGCTCCAATATTTTCAAGCAAACGTAATGGCTATCGCCGTGGATGAAGTTCACCTAACGTACAAATGGTAAGAGATAGTCTTACTCTATGACTTAGTAAATACTTCATGTTGTGATATAAACGAAATGTTGTAAACATAATAGGTGTTGATGTACATTCGCTAACTCGGTATAATCACATTGTTAGTGTCATTGTAGCGAATAACTACCAGTTCGGTCAGGCTGCAAAGACGTAATTTCAACATACGTTACACACTCGGTTGCTCTGATTGGTCGTAGGTCTATCCAATTGAGTGCAGAGGCATTTTTCGGTTGAGACACGCCTCATAATTATAGCTCAATGGAGCGGTATCAGACTCAAATTCTGACTAGAATTGAGTATGGCAACGTCAGGCTAATACATACTATGTACAGTATACAATTTATAAGTACATTAGTGTTTCTCGTTATTTACAGAATACATACAATATATGTGCTAGTCATTAACGTACACTGGCCAGTATAAACTTTACACCTACAATGTACTTACAATTTGTAGTTATTATATAGTTACACTATAAGTACCTGTCATTAACTCACAGTTGACTGTAAGTACTTAATACTTATATTGTACATTTATAATTACAGTAGTGTTTCTTGTTAGTTACAATATACATACACTATATAAGTATTTATCTGGTATTACCTAGTACTTACCAAGTTACATAATAACTACCAAGGATGTACCACTGGTAAGTACAGTAATGATACCCTTTAATTACTATGTAGAAACTCAAAAGTAAGTACCACACATTTGTCTCAAAGTACAACATATATTTACCTTATACTGTAAGTACAAGGTAAGTACACATACTATTAAATAAAGTGCAACCGGAAAGGGTATTGTCTATTTGTACTGTGACTAAGAAGAGTGTTTGTGGTGGAGTTGCTATCTGTGTTAAAGGAATAGTCTACTCATTTTCAATATTAAAATATGTTATTACCTTAACTAAGAATTGTTGATACATTTTGGGAGTACTTCGACTCGCCTGAAAAGTCTGCTCCCCTTCTCACTCTCATAATGGGAGAGGGAGGGTGTTACTGCACCGAGTCGAAGTACTCCCAAAAGTGCTATTACGCCATAAAATGTAGCTCCTCTTTTAAATCTGCTTAGAAAAGCGCTACGTTTTATTTTGTACCACCAAACTTGCTCGTATAACTACTCATCTTAAATAGGAAAAACGTTGATGTGTTTGGTCACTTCTAACTTTATCTCTAAATGGTACCATTGAATGAATCGGGCTAAGCTAAATGCTATCGAAGCGTCGCAGTGCGCTCCAGCGCTTACGTGCATGCACACAGATGATAGAGGGATGTATCAACAATTCTTAGTTAAGGTAATAACTTATTTTAATATTGAAAATGAGTAGACTATTCCTTTAATGTGTTGTCATTTTCTATCTACTGTTATCATCTACTATCATCAGTCTACATCATATCATCTGCCATATTTGCTGTTCTCTAATCCATGTTTTAATAAATCAACTTTAATATGTCGTTGTTCTTGTCTCCTGTATATCATTACATGTTGTAGTGACACCCAAAATACATCTGCCTGTGTGTCATTTTAAAGGGGACATATAATGAAAATCTGACCTTTTCCATGTTTAAGTCCTATAATTGGGTCCCCAGTGCTTCTATCAACTTGGAAAATGTGAAAAAGATCAACCCAGTATCTTAGTTTTGGTAAACCATTCGCTGCAAGCATGTAAAAAATAAGTAATTTAAATTTGTCTCCCCTTGTGATGTCAGAAGGGGATAATACCACCCCTAAATCTGCACTATCCAACCACGCCACTGCCATTTAGTGCAGAGATCAGCTCATTTGCATTTTAAAGGACACACAAAAATGTTAAATTGTATTTGTTTAATGTTTTCATATGATAAGATTTGCTTTTTGATTACAGAAATGTAACCATTAAAACTAGAATCCCAAAAATTAAAAATAAAACTTGAGAAGAAATTAAATGGGATTTGAGGAAAAAATATTTCATTATATAATTTATAATCACAGTTTTCTTTCAGTTACCTGCAGATGTGAATTACTGAAAACGTTATGACATGAATCTAATGTAAAGTATATGTTATCTACTGTACAGATATAAAAATCTTGTATGTGGAAAATGTGTGATGACATAAATTAAACTTACTGTTAACAATCTGTCCCTAATGTAGCGAATTTAGGGGTTTTGGTTTTGCTGGGATGTTACTACCCTCCTCACTAAGTGCTTATCAATAGACAGACTAGGTCCAGGGGCATTCACCTTACTTTAGGAGATTATGGGGTGGTTTCCCGGACAGGGCTTACTCTAGTCCCCGACTAAAATGATGTTTGGGTTGCCTTAATTTATAAAGACCTTGCACTGACACATCTGAACATATATACATGCCATTGGTTTGTCTCAAGATATACACCTGTATTATTTTTGGAAGGTTTGTTTGTAAAAACTAAAGTGATCTAAGGCCTAGTTCTGGATTACTCTAAGCCCTGTCCGGGAAAACGCCCATAAGAGGGCAATTTATGTTATGACAGGGGCGTTGCTAGACATAAAGCTTTACTGGGGCACGGGCCCCCCATTTTTTTTTCTTTTTTTACTTTTTCTTGAAAGCCTGTGGTGTGCAAGATACAATTTCCTTTGCTTAACCAACTATTCCAACATTGCAACAAGTACTGGGAAAGACAAACATGTATTTAAAAAATTGAAGTATCATC
This sequence comes from Misgurnus anguillicaudatus, assembly GCF_027580225.2. Lineage (NCBI taxonomy): Eukaryota > Metazoa > Chordata > Actinopteri > Cypriniformes > Cobitidae > Misgurnus > Misgurnus anguillicaudatus. The sequence continues at coordinate 12,021,471 of NW_027395279.1, forward strand.
ATATACTTAACATCATTAACATGTTTAAAGGCATAAAATGTTTGGAAATAATGACAGCAGAGAAATTTTTTATGCACATTTGCATTTTACATAACAATGATTAATAACTTATTTTTTTTATTTTTAAGAATATTTTCATTTTATAACTGCTACTAAAAAAATCTATCTTAGTTATTTCCATACCTGTCAAGTATCCCGTTTTGGCCGGGAAAGTTACGTATTTTACCCTCCTTTCCCGCCGTCCTCCCATATTAATATTTTCCCGAAATCTCCCGCATTTTAACCTCCGTTATACAAAAATAATAATGCCCGGGCGGAGTAATAAAAAACATTCCCATCTGATCTCTGTCACTAGCCTCACGCAAAAGATCCACAGATTCCGCCAAGTGGTTATAATGGCAAATATAATAAATAACAAGAATTAAAGTGTGACAATAAATATTTTATATGATTTACCTGCTGGCTTGATAAAGCTTTGAATCCATGTTTGCAATGTTGAACTGCCTAGCAGCCTCTCTTTCCCTTCTCTGTCGTTATTTTGGTGTTTTTTTTTTGTACCAACAACAGCAACTATAATGTTTATATTAACTTAGATCTGATCGGGAACATTAAATCCATTAGACAAGCGATAATACTAAGAATGTGGTTATTTTGTTGTTGTTTGCTTGCTAAGTTGTTAGCACTTTTAGAACACCGACAGCAAATCATTACCGGAAGAAATACATCCAAATGAGTAATTCTGCGGTTTAACAACTGATATAATGTAATAAATCTACCTGTTAATGCAACGAACTTCAGAAACTGTCGTCTTCACTCTCCAGGCAGAGAGTGCACACAGAGATGCTGCGGAGCGGGTGGGAAAACACGAAGTGGATTGGTGTCTAAGTTAATGCTAGTAATATAGTAAAACATCATATATTTATAATACTTTATTAAAACCATAATAGTACCACCCCCCTTAGTGCCCTTTTTGTTTTGGGCAACTGCCCCATCTAACCTTTTCATTTTCTAAATGGATGTTCTCATTACAAAGAAAAGTGAATGGTTTATACATAATTTTGCTATTAAGGTATAATGTAAAAAAAGTTACATTAAGGCTTTTCAACCTAATGCCAGTGGGTTTTGTACAGATGCAAATTTGTGTGTATGTACAGAAAGAGTGTGACTTATGAAATGTAGTTTTCACAGAGCTGTGTGTTTCACTAGTTTTCTTGCTAATAAATTAGTTTGTTTAGTTAATTTTAACACAATTATCAGCACACTATGGTTTAAAAAAAATTATCCGCCTCACATTGTGGCGTTATTTTCCATCCGGCCCTCAGCGTAAAATGAGTTTGACACCCCTTATACATACAATTTTGTGTTGTCATTTAGGCTAAAGCACCAGTCTTAAAATGTTAGGAATACTGGAGCTTGTTTGGGTTGGTAGGACTGCTCGTGGTGGGCGCCGGAAAATTTCCCTTATTTTCAAATCCAAAACTTGACAGCTATGGTTATTGCTAACTCAGTTTTTGTATGTGAACAATGCAATTTTATAGACTATTGACAGAGGTTTTCCTGAGATTTTTTCTCTAATGTTTGAGACCTGACAGGGTAAGATGTTATGTGTCTTACCTCCCTTAAACTCATCATCTCTTATTTTTGCTTCCCTTTCCCTGCTTTGCACAAAACATTTCTGATCTCCATCACATGCGTCAATAGTGATCGGGTGAAAATAAGATTATCATTATTATTTAGAAACTTACTTTAGTCTCGTCATGTTTTCATAAACCAACTCAATCCTGTGGCGTCACTTGTCTTGTACTTTGTGTGCGGCTGCACAAGGCAAAACAGACGCGCACGGACATGAATGGCATGCATGGATTCGGACATGAATTTATGAGGTGCCCCTAGGGACTTTCTTCAGAATTACCATGCATATACATGTACTTTTCCTCTCACATACACATATGAAACCAAATTCATTCACATACTATAATTAAATGCTCACACACATACAAGTGAAATGCTTTTACAAACACAACTGAAACGCTCTCACACATAGGCTACAACTGAAAATATTACATTCACAAACACAACTGAAATGCTCTCACACACACAACTGAGATGCTCTCATACATACAATTGAAAATATAACGCTCACACACACACACACAACTGAAACGCTCTCACACACACAACTGAAACGCTCTGACACATACAACTGAAACGCTCTCACACATACAACTGAAATGCTCTCACACACACAACTTAAACGCTCTCACACACACAACTGAAATGCTCTCATACACACAACTGAAAACTCTCACACACACACAACTGAAAAGCATTTCAGTATGTTGTGTGAAAGCATTTCAGTATGTTGTGTGAAAGCATTTCAGTATGTTGTGTGAAAGCATTTCAGTTGAAACGGAAGCTGGTTGAAGTCTCCAGTCCAGTTGGTGGCAGTAGTGCACCTCAAGAGACCGAGTGTGGGCGAGAGAGAACGAGTGTGCGGGTAAAGGATCAAATAAACATACTGAACCATTTTAACTTGTACGGTAGCGTTAAGTTGAGGTATCCTGCAGTTTTTAAATATGCCTAAAAACTTTTATTATCAATTAAAAACTATTGTATGGAGTCAAGGGATTGGGGGCGTATACAACTCGCCTGCATGTGTTGCGTCATCAGCTTGAATCGCAGACGCAGACTGAAGTGGAGCTGAATCAGACAAGAGACATGCGGCTGGATCAAAGTTATGGTATGTGCAAATTATTGTTTTCTTTTAATTCGCCAGTATTAAAATGGCATTTAGTTAACTAAATGAACACACTGTAACAAATTTCTGTAGTTTTCACAGCATTATTACTGTAAAATGAGCAAATGCTTACTGTAGAACTTGTATACAGCATGTTGCTGTAGATCTGCAAAGCATCATGGTCTTTTTTCAACGGCGGGTAAATTCTACAGTAAAAATATTTTTCCTGTGAATCACAATACAGCAATTTCTAAAGGATTTTTTTCTTCAGCCAAGGAAAGCTACGAGATTCCACACTTTCATCTGAATTTTTACTTCAGAAAGGTAAATTTGCTAATTTAATTCCAAAGTTTACTCTTGTAAAGTCTGTTTGTTCAACTTTAAGAGTGCACTGAGAGAGAATGAGCAGCACACTTCACCGTCTTGTGTGTGCATTTTGTAATTTTATTACCACAAATATATAATTCTGCATGATTTCGATATATTTTCTAGTTTGGCAACATTTTATAACGTCATTAGTTTAGAGAAGGATAATAATTTAATAATAATAGTAATTGGCCGTGTCTCAATGCTTGTTTCAGAATATTAACAATTATAAAGTTGACTGGTATTCTTAGTTAATAGTAAATTGTTTAATATGCTTATGACTTGCGAATCTAATGGTCAGTTAACTTAAATAAACCAGGGTTGATGACGTATGCGAGTGCGACCTCCGCAGTCCGCAGGCTGAAACCAGTCTCTCGAGCTGAAAGAAAACGCAGCTGAGGAGATATGAGGTAAGACTTATCCAGTCTTTAATTTAATTATAGCGTTAGCATTGTGAACCAAAATTAATTTAAAAGTGTGTATTTTTGTATTTATTGGCGCGATATTCGTTTAAATCTCACATTTTTTTCTCTTGCTCGCTTACGTTGCTGCCTGAGGAAACGGAGCGGGCCGATTCGAAAGAAAGCATAACACACATTTTTCATAATTTCACGATTGTTTTACCGTTTCTTGGTCACAAAGTGTAGTTTTAGGACTAGTTCAGTCGAGAATGTATATGTATTATATTTAAATCTGCAGTCGATTGGTAAAGATAGCGCCTGTTTGAACGTTTGCTTAGTGAGATTCGGTACGAATGAGAACCAAAGCATGAGTGGACATCAGTGTTCACTCGCCCCGCTGACCACCGCCCTCTCTGGGCTACATTTCTGACAGATATTCCCTGGCTCTCATGTTGGCCTTGTTTGTTTTTGATGGTCAAAATGAGATCAAATCAGCAGTATTTGGTGTCATAATGAAACTATTAATCGTTTTCTTATTCATATTTAGTGTCTTTTGTGTTTGTTATTGTTTTGGCGCGAGGTGAAAGTTAATAAAACTATAATTTTACAATGTTACTATGCTTTCCCATTTATTCTTAACGCGATACGAGCACTCGATTTTTATTACACCTTGTTCTTGTCAGTACTATATAAAACGGTTATTTATCAGTGTCAGAGAGATGTTTTTGCATGCTGCTTTTAAATATATCAGTGGCAATATCTCATAACATGTTTTAATAGTCACGTCACGATAAAATAAATGATCAATGTCCACATTTAAAAGCTGCGGTGCTTACCTGCAGTTCCACGGTGTTTTCGCGTTCTGATAAGAGATATTGCTTCAGAAAAAAATAGTTTACATTCCTCTTTCCAAGTGTTAATCGTCCACACGTTGTGACAAGACATAACTCCCATTAAAGGTGCAGTGTGTAATTTTTAGAAGGATCTCTTGACAGAAATGCAAAATAATATACAAAACTATATGATCAGGGGTGTATAAAGACCTTTCATAATGAATGAAATGTGATGTGTTAATTAACTTAGAACGAGACTTTTTATCTACATACACTGAGGGTCCCGTTACATGGAAGTCGCTGATCTTTGACGGAATAGTCGCTTCCGATTGGGATTCACAGACTGATTTACGAGTTATAGGCTTGTCGCGATAGTCTGTGAAACGGTGATTACTGGTGCTTCATCCTCTCACCGTTTAGATCACTTGCCCACCGCGACACCGTCTTTCACCAACGTTTTGATATTTTTCTTGTAATTAAATCATTTAGTTTCGTTAGAGAGAGCAAACACTTACAACTGAATGGTCTTACTCGTTTTTGTCATAATATTTATTGGGCCGGGCGTATGCAAGCGCTGCATTTGAACAGTTGCGTGATTCAAAAGTGAAAGTAAAATGCGCACGTCTGCATGAGCATTTATAAGCCCCTCCCACACGGTGATATCGGTATCATCGGATTTGTCACGTGCTGATTAACCGGTGGGAAAATTCTGTCACCGCAGCAACCCTAACGAGCTAGTGAACTAATGAGTCGGCGCATCTGTGTTTGTCTGTGTTTGCGTGCAGTTTTTCCATTCAGAGATGAGCCTGTTTAAAGGACCTCCATTCACTAGGTGGCGGAATGATACGAAAGGTGAAGCGGTTACTGTGCCGTTATCCAGGCCCGGATTGGCCATAGGGAGAACCGGGAGGATTCCCGGTGGGCCGGTCTGTTTTTTTTTGGCCACGAGGGCCGGTTTTGTCATGCCACCGGGAAGACGCGTATTTGCGGGTGAGAGATGTCCCCGCCGCTTTATGCACAAGTTGATTGTGTCCCGAGTCCCGACCACTTATTGGAAGAATTCTTGCATTAGGGTTCATTGACATCTAAAACGCATGGGAAACGCAGGACGTGCCGCTGTCTTCTGGTTTTCAAAGCGCTTACTTGAACACGAGTTTTGTTTCAGACGCGTCTATATTGATTGCGCTTGCCGGCCGCGCGTCTATATTTAAAATAAACTTGAGCGCGTCTTTTGAGTGCGCTTGCCGGCCGCGCGTCTATTATATTTTAAATAAACTTGAGCGCGTCTTTTGAGTGCGCTTGCCGGCCGCGCGTCTATATTTTAAATAAACTTGAGCGCGTCTTTTGAGTGCGCTTGCCGGCCGCGCGTCTATTATATTTTAAATAAACTTGAGCGCGTCTTAATACAAACGGGCTGGCCTCTAAACGTATTTTTTTTATCCAAGTCATAGATGAATTCTCTATGAATAGTCATTATTCATCGTTTATTGCAAGAGGAACAAAAATCTATTTGATGCAAAACTCATTAGTTTCAAAAGTATATCCATGATGTTTTCTTTTTTTAACACAATGTAGGCCTACGTTATTTAGCAATAGACATGATCTAAGTACTAAAAAAAAAGATACAGATTATTTCCATTTGTTTCCAATGCATAGGCCTACTTGATAAATCTTGCTTGTGTATTGTATATCAGGGGTTTCCAAACGTTATCAACCCAACAGTTAATCTCAAGACTCACCATTTTTTAGAAATAGAAATATAGAGGAAAATACAAACACATTTGTTTCCTTTAGTTTTTGAATAAGTTTACTTTAGTAATATTATGGTCTTATGGTAGGGCTGCATAATTATGGCAAAAATTATAATTGTTTACTGCATTTGCACGGAATATGAAATTATATATTTGAAAAATACAGTGAATTGCAAGGCTGCAGAGAACAGTACACTACTGCAGACTTATACTACTGAGGGTTTAAAGATATTATTTTAATAGTCAGTCGTGAACTAAAGTGGGCCGGTCTAAGGCATGAAACTCCAGGGCTGAAAATGAGTCCCACTCCGGCCCTGCCATTATCAGTAGAATATCGCATAGCTCTTAGCCAATCAGATTCGAGAACCAGAAAGAACTGTTGTATAAATTAATATATCAAACATGTTAAAGTGCACAGAAACCATGCAACAGGAAGAAGCTGTTTTTCTCTTGGTTGATGCAAGTTATTTTTGTACAGTATTGACACACTTTTACTCTTATGAATATTGTACTTGTGATTTCTAAAAGTTATTTTTTTGTTTGTTTATTTTGTGTTACAGGAAACTTCCACCTACAGTAAGCAGATGCTGAGGCCCAGATTTCCATGCTAAGCACTCCAAGGCTCATCATGCTCGGTATGATCCCAGCACTCAACATAATAGATGCCAATTTAAGGGGTTACTTCATCTATAAAGCGTATTTGTATCAAGTCACTGTGTGAACAAAGTTTTATGTCATCTTGCACGTATATTCCAAAATTCTCTAGTGGTTATTGATCTAATAGGAAAGAAAGAGGTAGTTATGTAGGGCTAGTGTTTTCAATTAATTTTGCTTATGTAAAATAGTAAACTATATCAGATTGAATACTGTGCAATGTCAACTTTTATTTAATATTTTTTAGGAGAGTCCAATCTGAGGGCAAAAAATGGATGCTTTCCATCGAGTGCTGAGTTCTCCTTCAATTGAGTGACGGTTGTGATTTCACTTCTGCTCTAGCCTTTTTGCGTCATACTATGTATGAGGCAGCCACTACATTGGGATTTATCCAGAGGTAAGCACTTATTTGTTTTTTTATATAGTTTTGACTAAGAATGGGAACAAATATTTGAGTACTCATTCTTTAACCAACTACCCGATTAGTAAAATACTTCTTAAAGTGTTTTTTTTTTAAATGAACTGTTGTGCTATTGTTAAATATCAAACGTTTAATTTAACTCGCCATGCAAAAGGTAGAAAAGCAGCACAGCTAGTCTAATACAGTGGCAGCCGGTGACTTCTTTTTTCGAGGGCGTTTGTCACAACATGTATGTAGCCCATCATGTGTGTGGTTCGTCATTTCAAAATATGTGTTTGGCGCGTCGAGTGAAACAATACTTTTCCATTCACAAATTAACAAATATTTACCATAAATTTCACTGTTGTATCACTAACTGTAAACTGTAAACTCCACAAATCACCAACAGAGCATATAAAAAAATTAAAATTGTTTATTTAAAAGTAAATCACTGCGAAGTAAACTTTTATGTATATGTCATCAACCCATCTGTCTTGCTTTTACATTAATAGTCAATTTCTTTCATTACAGGGTAGAGTCCAGCCCAGGAAGTCAACTAGTTCATGTCCAGATTTAAAAGAATAATATTTCTGAAAAAAAGGTCTTGGAGAAAAACAATATTCAGGTTTGAAATCCTGCTGTAAATGTAAATCATTTAACTTTTATGCATTTGTAATTTACCAGAAACTTTTTAATAAATATTGATTGTTTTGTGTGTTCAGAAAAAAAGTGTTTTTGTATGTTCAGAAAAGTGTTAAAATTAAATGAAACATTCACAGAAAAATGTTAACATATTTAAAAAAATGTATATGTTCAGAAAAGTTTTGAGATGTTCACAGAAAAAATGTAACACAAAAAATGTATGCTATGCTATTTTTAATTTATGAATTTTTGTAATTTAAAGTGATAAAATAAATGGCATTTTAGTGACAAACAGTGTCTTCATTTTACAGTACACAAAATAAATGCAGTAATCCCTATTACAGTAGTAGTTATGAAATACAGTACTGTGATTATTACTTTAAAAGAGTTTACAGTAATTTTAATTTTACTGCAATTTTTCACAGGATTCTTTTTACAGTGCACGTTTACTCAAACTAAAGAAGTTAGAGACTAATCAACGCCGTGATTTTATTAGCAGTACACTTGCCGCAGACAAGATAAGTAGAAATAATACTTCTGTACTTTTAAAGCCATGTTTTGATTAGCATTTGTATTACTGTAGTTTCATTACAAAAATCATGGTTAAACTGTAGGCCCATGGTAAATTCGTGGTTACTACGGTTTTTAAAATACCATCGTTAAACTGCTTTAGTGTTTTATGGGTCGTGGCACATCATTATGAGTCCTTTGTTATTGTCACATTAGTTTGTGTTTCTGAGTTTGTAACCGCATGTTTACTCTGTCTCTCACAGGCAGAGGACACACTTTGCATGGCTTGATGGTAAGTGTCTTAGTACTGTAGGAAAGATTGCTTATGCTAACTTGTGTAACCTTTTCATGAACATATAAAATATCTAACAATTCTGTTGTTGTGTGTGTTCCAGGTGTTGTGAACTGGAAGAAATAAAACATTCAAGGCTCCTCAGACAACAATTATTCTCTTTGAAAGTTTTACGTTTGTTGAATTAAAGTTTATTTGACTCCATTTTCATTGTTTTTATTTCATATATTATTTATAATTGTAAAGCAAATTCTTACAACCTGATAGGAAAGCATATGATTTACTAAGAATTTCAGAAAACTTTATTATGAAAATCCTTTTTGGTTTACAAGAAAGAGAAATACCAATCCATGGCCGCGGGAAGTGGGGGTGCTGCAGGTGCTACTGGCGAGAGAGAGATTTTTTTTTAATTGTAATAAAAATATTTTTGCACAATTTATAAATTCCTTATTAATATTTAAGGAAATTATTTTGACACATGAAGGCTATTACGTGTATTTTGTATTTTAATTTCATTACTTTAAAACCTAATCAACACAGATTTGTAAGTTGCGTTGTCTACGTCAGGCAGACAGGCTAGCGGTCGCCGAGTAAAGAGCTTTCCCGCTTATTCCATGCAGCATACATATAGTCTAATCTAATGACAGAAGGAAATATGACACAGAAACGGATTTCAGATTTTTTTTTAAAACCACCAGGAGACGTGATTAAGAAGAACCGTACTGCAACCATGACAACGGAGAGCAGCCCGAATGAGGAGACTGTTTGCCCGCCTATGCCTGCAGTTGCACCGGCCTGCCCAGCACCCGCAACCCAACCAAGCGTGATTGGATTAGACCAGCCCTTCCAGCCAACATGTGGTTTCAAATTTCCTGAACGGCGTTGTGGTAATGAAACTCTCACGTTCTGTGACACCGGCTTGGTTTGCTAGATGGCAGTGGCTGCATTATGTGAAAGAGGCTGATAATATTTTGTGTTTCGTTTGCCTGACGGCAGTCGAAAAAAAAGTCATACCAAGAGACAAATTTAAGAAAGACAACCCTTTCGTGAATGCCGGCTTTTCAAATTGGCGTAAAGCCTCTGAAAAATTTTACGAGCATGAGAGATCAGAGTTGTACAGCGAGTCAATACAAAAGTTGGCCGCTTTGTATGATGTCCCCATATATGCTCACTTATCCAGCGCTCATGCCAGAAAGCAAGCTACTGCGCGACACTGTTTGGAGCTTCTCTTCAGGACCACCCTATTCCTTGGCAGCAAGGGAATTACCTTCAGGGGAGACACAGCACACGAAGGAATACTTTATGAATTGATGCTGGAGCGCACCTATGATCTCTCTGAAGAAAGAAAGTGGATAGAAGGAAAAGACAACTGGATGTCGGACACTATACAAAATGAAATAATTGAAAAGTTTGCAAATGCTATCCAGAGGGAAATTGTTGCCCGCTCATCGCAGTGCCGTTTTTATGGCCTCACAGCCGACGGTACAACTGACATTAGCACCACTGAGCAGTTCTCCTGCAGTCTGAAACATGTTGACAGCAGCTTGGAGCCTCACACTGTGTTTTTGGGATTTTATAACGCCCGGGACAGCACTGGAGAAACTCTTCTCAGTTGCATCAAGGATATATTTTTAAGACTAAATATCCCCATTGAACGCATCACAGGATTTTGTTTTGATGGAGCAGTTAATATGTCAGGGTGTTTTTCAGGCGTGCAAGCTCGGATTAAAGATTTAAACCCGCACTCACTTTATGTGCATTGCAGCAACCACTCACTGGATTTTATTCTCCAAGAAGCCGCGCGTGAAGTGAGTCTTGTGGCCGATACTTTGAACTTTGTTCAGGGTGTCTCATCTGTTATTAGAGAATCATCAAAGCGAAAACAGCTCTACCAATCGTTTTTTGGCTGTGATGAGGTTGCTGTCAACATCTTAGGCCTTTGCCCGACAAGGTGGTGTATCCGTGACATGTCCATTAAACGCGTCATTGCAGCTTACCCCACTCTCCTGACTACACTGCATGAGCTGAAGGATGACAAGAGTGTCAGGGGGACAGTAGAGCAAAGATCGGGGGACTTTACAAACAGGCTTTAAAAGGGAGAACATATTTCGGTCTTTTATGCTGCCATGCCCTGTTCGAGCCCTGTGAAGCAGTTGCCACAAGCCTACAGAGTGCCACAGCAAGTGCGCAAGGTGCACTTGAATGCACAGATGTGCTAAGAGAACAAATAGCCACACTCCGGGATGATGCCGTTATGGACGAGCTGATCAGCAAGGTTGAAACCTGCGCATCACAATCCTCCCTGAAAATGCCAGACACAACCACACCTAGAGTGAGCAAAACCCCAGCTCGCCTTCGTCCAAACTAAAGAGCCAGAGGCAGTGGCGCATGGCGCACAAACAGGGGATTGGCGACGTAGCTTTTTCGAAGCTATTGATGTGATATCGGCGGAGCTGGAAAAAAATTCGATCAGGCCAGTATGAAGCTGGCCGCGAAGCGAGAGAGGGTTGTTATCAAAGCAGCAGAGGGAAGTAGCGTCAATCTGGAGGCCCTTCAGCTCCCGGAGGAGCTTGACACAGACCGCCTTGAACTTTAGCTTAAAATGCTTAGGCCAAGCATCGCCAAGCAGTTTGAGGATGTCACAAAAGACAGAGGGTCTAAGTGTGCCACAGTCCAAGATGTAGCATCATGTTTGTCAAAGCTCCAGCCACAAAGAAGAGCTATGTTTTCAGAGACAGAAAAACTGATCGAGTTATGTCTGTGCCTACCCATCTCTGTTGCCTCATCCGTGCACTTTCTCCACCTTGCGTCTTTTGAAGACATGGGTACGCAGCACCATGACCCAGAAAAGACTCACACACCTTTCGTTGATGTATGCCCACACAGAAATTTTGAAGTCCCTGGACATTCGTCCTCTCATGAGAGACTTTATCTCCACGACCCCTGAACGCACCTCAACATTTGGACACCTGTAACCCGGGCACCACCATACCACCGCCCACCTGGACTTATGTTTTTTGGGGGGTTTTCTTTCTGGTGGGTGTCTGGAAGCCGCCCTTTAGAGGGGGGGCTATGTAACGTGTTCCCTGTGTCCCTGTGTTTTGTTATACTTATGTTTTGGGTTTATTTTATGTCTCTGTGTACCTGTGTTTAACCTGTGTTCATGTATACCCTTGTTCCTAGTTGTATCTCCCGGTGTTAATTAGTGTCTCCGCCCCCTTGTTTGTAACCATGGATATTCATTGTAATCATGCTTCTCCCCTTGTGTGTTGTCCTAGTTACTGATTGTTTCTGCTTTGTCATTGGTCTTAGTCATGCATATATACCGTGCTTATTCATTCTGTGTTTGTGGATTGTTGTTTGATGTAGCTTGTCCCTTGTGTTCCCTAGTTCATGTTTTGTTGCCTTTTTTCACTTTTACACTGGAATAAAACTGCATTTGGATCCGTACCTTGCCTCATCTTGTCTCACCCGTGACACATCCATTAGCTGCTGCTAAATTTATTTAAACAGTTTCAATAATAAACTACAGCCCTGATCTGTACAGCACTTTTATTTTACCTTTCACGTGTCTCTGTTTAAAATGTACATTTATTTACTTCGAATGTTCATATCTTAAATTCTGTTTTCTATAATAAATATTCTCTGATTCAGATGTATTTAGTACTTCATCACCTTATTGAAATTCCACCTTTGTGTTTGTTACTATTGCGTTTAATGTATATGCTTGGCAATATTGTGACTACAAACAATCATGCCAATAAAGTACCTTTAAATTGAAAATAATACCAAACATGATACAATTATTTGTTGAGAAACAAAAGTTGTATTAGTAATATCAGAAGTGCTTTTCCAGGAGAGTTTGTCCCTAGTATGTATCCGGTTGTTAAGTCTTTCACAACATACTGAAATGATTTCACACAACATACTGAAATGCTTTTCAGTTGTGTGTGTGAGAGCATTTCAGTTGTGTGTGTGAAAGCATTTCGGTTGTATGTGTGAGAGCGTTTCAGTTGTGTGTGTGAGAGCGTTTCAGTTGTGTGTGTGAGAGCGTTTCAGTTGTATGTGTGAGAGCGTTTCAGTTGTGTGTGTGTGAGAGCGTTTCAGTTGTGTGTGTGAGAGCGTTTCAGTTGTGTGTGTGTGAGAGCGTTTCAGTTGTATGTGTGAGAGCGTTTCAGTTGTGTGTGTGTGAGAGCGTTTCAGTTGTGTGTGTGAGAGCATTTCAGTTGTATGTGTGAGAGCATTTCAGTTGTGTGTGTGAGAGCGTTTCAGTTGTGTGTGTGAGAGCGTTTCAGTTGTGTGTGTGAGAGCGTTTCAGTTGTATGTGTGAGAGCGTTTCAGTTGTGTGTGTGAGAGCGTTTCAGTTGTGTGTGTGAGAGCGTTTCAGTTGTGTGTGTGAGAGCGTTTCAGTTGTGTGTGTGAGAGCGTTTCACTTGTGTGTGTGAGAGCATTTCAGTTGTGTGTGTGTGAGCGTTATATTTTCAATTGTATGTATGAGAGCATCTCAGTTGTGTGTGTGAGACCATTTCAGTTGTGTTTGTGAATGTAATATTTTCAGTTGTGTGAGAGCGTTTCAGTTGTGTTTGTAAAAGCATTTCACTTGTATGTGTGTGAGCATTTAATTATAGTATGTGAATGAATTTGGTTTCATTTGTGTATGTGAGAGGAAAAGTACATGTATATACATGGTAATTCTAAAGAAAGTCCCTAGGGGCACCTCATATGAATTGGTGCGTGCACGTGTCAGTGTGACTGCTGCGTCGCTTTTTCAAACGTGAATTGGGTAGCTACATTGCATATAGATCCATTTTGCCGCGATTATCTTTGTAAAGGAATACACTAGTTAACTGCTAAAAATGTAAACTTGAGATTTACACAGGGGCACAAAAGATTTACACTGGGGCACGTGCCCCAGTAAAAGGGGTCTAGCGACGCCCCTGTGTTATGATATGCAACATTAAATCAGATTCAACGGTCATTGCTCCAGCCAGACCTTAAACTAGTAGTTTAATACTAAATTATCTGAATTGATTTGGATTGTTCAAAAACACTATCTATAAATATAAAGCAAGTTTATACTGTATGTTTACATTTCCCATAAGATTTTCTCATGCTGCTGTTTGTGCCGTTTATGGATCTCATCAAACAAAGTTTTCTGTTCAACTGTTCTGATTACAGCAACAGCACTAGCGAACATCTGAGTTTCACATCATAAATAGTGGATATACAGTACACACTTATCATCTGTTATATGTACTTGTGGCCAATTGAACAATAGATGTGCAAAACAAAAATGAACAAACACACTAATGTCCCTTATTCATATATATAACATAATAACACATTCATTTCTGTTTCACACACACAAACAACGCTATATGCACACAAGCTATCTTACACAAACATTATTCATTCATATATCATGAGATAAAGATTCAAACTCTGAGAGGAGCATGAAAAGATTTTGTAAAAATACAGGATGAGCAAATGACTTGATCCTGTAGACAATGTGAGAGTAATTGATGTGTAGTTAAATCCATAGAGAGAAAATAATACTCACAGAGAACTAGAGGAAGAGAAATCAACTCCATACTGATCTACTGATGATTGACACTTAAACATTAAACACTCTGTGATAAAACCTCAAGACTTCCTCTGTGAAACAATGTACCTCCACTCAGGGGCATGGCATAAGGTCCCGGGCCCTATGCAAAGGCAGTCCTGATGGCTTGGCAACGCCTCCAGGACTTAAAGTGAAAAAAAATCCTGAGCCTGAACTTTCTGTGGCTCAACCAGGACTTTTACCAAGCCCGTTTTTTTCTATTAACCAATTCAAAAACAAGCTCCATGTTTCGGAAGTTTACTGCACCAAGTGCCTAAAGCAGGGGTCTCAAATTGGCTTTGGGCCATTTCTGAGATGGACATCTTGTCGGAGGGCCGCAGAGCTATTTTAACATAAAACAGATTATTTCTGTATATGTACGGCATTTAAATTCTGTTATTAAACAAATAATAATAATACATAAAAATATAAACAGTGCTTTCAATCTATTTTATACTTTATTTATAAGAGTAAGTAAATCTTTTCTTAGCCTTATCTTAAATTAATACATATAATAATAATAAATACAAACTTTTTCTATTAAAACCTTGCACTAAACTAACAAATTAAATTCCCGAATACATTTATGAACTATTATAGCCTATACAGGGCTCAACATAAAGGACTGCCGGGTGGCCCGGGGCAAGCGTGAGAGACGTTCGGGCCAGTACAAAGTATTGTCACTTGCCCCATCGGGCCAGTGCTTTGCCCTTATTCACTAAAATATATTTTCATCAATGTATATTATATAACATCTTGGAAGCAGACGTTTTTAATTGAGTAAAACACGTCGAAAGAAACAGTTCAATATTTTGCACAGTTTGCTGTCAGTTTACAGGTAAAGCAGAAAAGTTGGGAACCTTTTTTTGTTGGAACATGTCTGTTGTATATGTATACAATATTTGACTTTTGAATTATTATTTTTAAATATGTGACACTGACTTTTTTATTGGGGCCAATGAAAATTTTGGCAGGGCAAGTGAAAACCTGAACCACTGGCCCGACCGGGTTAGTATGGCCCGACCGGGTTAGTATAAAAAATTATTAACGTTGATCCTATGGTAGAGAAATTTTGAGTGTTTTATCTTAAGCTTAGTATAAATGTTTTATATAAAGTATACTTTTAATGTGTTTTATGGTTGAGGTCTAAATGAATTAAGTTGTCTCTCTGTTGCTTGCACATAACAGTGTTTTTCCACAGCTAGGCCTGGAAGGGGGACGTGTGACCTTGATAAGAATAGCAAGATAGCTTTATGATGCATTAGAAAACAAAGGCACTGTGTTTTACCAGCAATGGCTGTCTTTTTGTGTAGCAACTTAAAGGTCGCAAAGATACAGGCACAGTACAAACAGATTGTTCGAATGGGAAGGCTACTAAAACTGGGACACTATTTAAATCACTGAAATACTCAGAACGGGGTCATTGTCATAGTCATTGTCATCATCATTTGACCAATGCAGGTGTATACACCCTATGACCAGTATTGTGTTTTAAGCTGTATGACAAAATTTTTTAATAAAATACTTTAAAGAGAATTTTACATCTCAACCGTCTTTGATTCTCCTGAAAAAATCCACGACATTATTGGCGCTGCGAAGCAGGGTAACAAGAGAGAACATTGGACAACCAAGTGGGATCGTTCAGAGGCCGTTCACAGTCGGGTGGGGATGTTCTCCATCCTGAGTCGATTGTTTCTTCTTTGTGGGTGTTAAACTGCTAAGGCTGGCCAGCCGCTTGCTTCTTAAATTAAGGTAAGCAAAGCATTATGGCATTTTTTCACCTGCATTGATGAGATTTTTGACTCTGTTTGGAAAACACAGACAGCTCGGCATTTTCATTTGAATTCCTGAATTCTCTCTGTAACTCATAAACGAACTAATATTGCGATTAATGAGAAGGGACTTGTGGATGATATTACAAGATAAATTATCTCTAATAGGGAGGAACCACCTGTGAAACAGTTGATAGAAATTAATATTAACATAGCCAAGAGGGCATTGACTGTTAATAGCCAAGAGGACATTTAATTATACTAAATTTTGCTGATTTTATGGACTCATACTAAAACATTAATTTTGAAACTAAATTTTGTAAAGCCAGTGGGCTGATTTAAATAGATTATCTGAGATGAGTACGGATATATCTTTTTAAAGGAAAGAAAACCAGTGGGTTTGATTGTTAGTTGTTTTTTGATGTAACTGGTTAAGTTACAAAACAAAAGAGAGATTTTTGTTGAGGGAGAACCAATGGGTTGCTTAAATGAGTATTTGAGAGTAATTTATTGATGAACTATGATACTATAAATTGCTCTATGAAACAAATACGAAGAGTTTGCATAGTTTGTGTACCAAGGTGCTTAAAACGTGCAAACGAGGGTGAGCGAGAGAAACTAAAGTGAGAGAAAAACCAGTGGGTTGCTTGAGTGAGTGTTTATGAGTGCCTCTATCAATGAATTATGATACTATGATACTATAGAGAGCTCACTGATAAGGACACAGTGTTCAAGGGTGCTTTATCGATGAACTTTGATACTATAAAGTATTCTTTGAGATGAACACAGTGTTTAAGGGTAATTTATTGATGAACTATGATATTATAAATTACTCTATCAAATAAACACGGGAGAGACAAGGGAAAAATCTTCGGTCCAACTTAAAGTTAAGAAAGTGTTTATTAATTGTTGCATGGTGTAACCCTTATTTTCTGTTGTAATACTCCAGTCTCTTCGGCGTGGATAAACATAAATAAAGTAAGGGTTACACCGGTAATAATTCACGTTTCATGTTTATTCTGAAGCAAGCACGAACAGCTGCCTAACGCACACACTCTACAAACTTTACGCTCTCTATCTTTGTTTACACATGCGCACTTCCCTTAAAGGGGCAGATGCACCAAAAAGTATTACAAAGAAATATATGCACAAGGCATATGAAAACATTTCTAAACAACTCTTAGTGTTGGAACATAAGTTATTTTCCCTTTTTGTTTTTATAAATCATAAATCAAAATAATAAAATAATGATTTAACAAACTCAAGGTTGCACATGGTAAGGATTTACCATAAGTGAATTGTTTTAAAACGACCCAAGAGGATTTCTGCATTTTATTCAACCCATATGAGAATTTTGATTTTGAAAGTTAGGGGTAAGATTCATTCTGTGTGAAAAATATTGTCCATGATTGAATGTCAGTTGTTACTGAAAACATTGAATTTTGGTGGAACCTGAAATCTTTATCTAATATTGAAAAGTCATTATTGAGTGTATTTGATTTAACAAAAGAAAAGTTAACAGAAGGAAGTTTAACAATTAAAACAGAAGCCTCTGAGATCAATACAGTTACGTCTGCATTTAAAATAGCCCAATTAATCAGAAAGATCTTTTGTGTTAGTTTTAGTTGGCCTGAGATAAGAAGTTTTTCCAGTTGTAAGATTAATGTGTCAAAGACAATTGTGGGATTTAAAGAACTGAGCATTAGTGCTAAGTTTAAATTTGAATCAAATCTTAAAAGTGGTTGTGTGACCAACCCAATATCACGCAAATACGTTTTGCCGGGTTTGAACGTGAGCATGTCACGTTTTCTGTTTGTGTCACTTTCACGTTTTGGTTACTCAACTTTTTTGTCCTAATTTCTTACCATTGTCGCTTCGGTTTAGGGTTAGATTTACATAAAATTACATCCTTACCTAAACAAACTCTAACCCCAACGTCAGGCGACAATTGGTTAAAGTTTAGAAAATATAAAAGAATAAGTCTTGTATCTTTTTTTTTATAAACCAATACTTAAAGTGACAAATACTTAAAGTGACATATAACACAAGCACCAAATCTAACCCTACACCGAAGCGACAATGGTTTGAAAATAGGACAAAAAAGTTGAGTAACCAAAACGTGAAAGTGACACAAACAGAAAACGTTACATGCTCACGTTCAAACCCAGCAAAACTTGACATTTTTACGTTGGTCCATACGTGAAATAGTCACGTATTTGCGTGATATAGGGTTGGTGTGACAGATAAAGTGACTGGTGAAAAGGAGATCATTTACATACTTGTGGGACCCTTTGTGATTTATTCCAGTTGCCTAACTGGAACATTTTATAGTACAGAATAAATAAATAAAGCAAACAACAATTTAGTGTAACATGGAAGCAGCAACCAAAGAATTAGAGCGTGCTATCACTGTGGACACGGTAGAATGGTGTAACTTACAAGACAAAGGCTTTGCTGGTAAAGCATTGGCTAAGTGGTGTAATGATCTAAAATGGTATACCAGAAGTAACAAATATAAGAAAGGAGAGCAGCCTCCCTTTCACTGGCCAGAACAGGGAACGTGGAAAAAAGAAAAAATAAAGAGTATGAAAATTGGGATGACTAATTATATAGCTAATCAGGATTTGAAAACCAAGAAAGATGGAAAGAAGAAAAAGAGAAAAGCTTTGTTAGATGGAATGGAATTGTGGGAAAAAGCTAGAGGTTGCTGGAGTAAGGAAGCTGAAAGAGTGATGGCTGATAGAGAAGACGTCAGAGCTCAAGAGCTGGCAAAGCACAACGAAAGAACAGAAAAGACAAGATTGCTAGAACAGCCAGTAGACACTGCAAACCAATAATCTGTGGTAACTATTCATATTCTGTGACAACTTATTTACATTATGTGTACATTCTGTGACTTTTTATTGGACAAATAAAAAGTTCTATCTACAAAGTCGAACTCTAACTTGGCTCTATGAGGTTCTATCTGCGTGAGCCAGTCAGCAATTTGAATGCACAGAAGACAACCAATCAGGATCAACTTTATTGTCGCCGGCTTTTTCCTTGATGACAGGAAAGATCGCAGACGCAGACACACAATATCTGTGAGGATTATGGCACGCAAAGCGAAGTTTTTAAGAAACCTCAAGATCGACAATTTTATTGACGATCTTGTCAAGGACAGCAGCCCAAATTCTAGGCAAGTTCAGTCTTTTTTTGTTTTGTTTTAGGTCCTGCTGAGGATATTGTTTTCATAGTTAGACACCACATTAGCAAGCAGCGCTAGCTTCATAGTTCCTGATATTAAGCGGCAAGCACTAAGATAAAAGTTACAGAAAAAACAACGAACCTATCCTACTCAAAGTAGTGCTGTTACAGTAAGTTATGATCGTTATGTGAAAATGTGGAAGATCGTTAAAGCAGTTACGTCAGTATTAAAATGATTTCAGAATGATTGTAGCCTGTACCTACTCAATGGTATACCATGCTAAAAATGTATTTATTTTTGTGTATTGTTGTATTGATAGCCTGACATATGCAGGAGTGGAAAAAGTAATGCTAGAAACAACAGCAGGAGAATGTGAACGAGAGCACCAGGCAAAGAATATGATAAAATCATCAGAGAATGGGAGAGAAACTGCGGCAGAAGAGGGAAGGAGCAGTGTTGTATAGGAGAAATGTAAACTTTTAGAGACAGAAAAAGAAACAAGCAGTCCAGTAATACCAAGACAGAGAACAACAAAGAGAGGAAAGGTAAGAATCAGTCAGTCAGTAGTGAGCTAATAATAAGAAACTTCTGATTTTATTGCATGGCCAGTATTTACACTGTGTATTTAAATATTATGTTTAAAGAAAAACACCACCGTTTTTCAATATTTTACTATGTTCTTACCTCAAATTAGACAAATGAAAACATCCCACTTTTTTCAATGTGTGCACTTTTACTCTTTGTACAGCACCTTGTGAATGTGTTGACATTTAGCCTAGCCCCATTCATTCCTTAGGATTCAAACAGGGATTAATTTAGAAGCCACCAAACACTTCCATGTTTTCCCCATTTAAAGACTGTTAGATGAGTAGTTACACAAATAAGTATAGCGGCACAAAATAAAAAGTTTCTTTGGATCCTAAGGATTGAATGGGGCTTGGCTAAATCCTAACACATTCACGAAGCACTGTACAAAGATTAAAAGTGCATGCATTGAAAAAAGATAGGTATGTATTAATTAGTCTAATTGAGGTATAAGTAAGAAAATATTGAAAAATGGTGGTGTTTTTTTTTTAAATATGTATTTTTTCAATTTTTTTTTTCTCCAGGCAGGTGATGAGGTAGATGCAGCAGGGCATAGGGTCTTACCAGACAAACCAGTGGAGCCAGTGACCGCACCATTGGAGCCAGTGACCGAGCCAGTGACCGCACCATTGGAACCAGTGACTGAGCCAGTGACCGAGCCAGTGACCGCATCAGTGGAGCCAGTGACCGAGCCAGTGACTGCACCATTGGAACCAGTGACTGAGCCAGTGACCGAGTCAGTGACCACATCAGTTGAGCCAGTGACCGAGCCAGTGACCGCACCATTGGAGCCAGTGACTGAGCCAGTGACCGCATCAGTGGAGCCAGTGACCGAGCCAGTGACCGCACCATTGGAACCAGTGACTGAGCCAGTGACCGAGCCAGTGACCGTATCAGTTGAGTCAGTGACCGAGCCAGTGACCGCACAATTGGAACCAGTGACTGAGCCAGTGACCGCACCATTGGAACCAGTGACTGAGCCAGTGACCGCACCATTGGAACCAGTGACTGAGCCAGTGACCGAGCCAGTGACCGCATCAGTTGAGTCAGTGACCGAGCCAGTGACCGCACAATTGGAACCAGTGACTGAGCCAGTGACCGCACAATTGGAACCAGTGACTGAGCCAGTGACCGCACCATTGGAACCAGTGACTGAGCCAGTGACCGAGCCAGTGACCGCATCAGTTGAGTCAGTGACCGAGCCAGTGACCGCACAATTGGAACCAGTGACTGAGCCAGTGACCGCATCAGTGGAGCCAGTGACTGCACCTACCAGTTTACAAATTGAAGAGCTGGGGGCTACTCAGAAAAGAAGAAACAGGAGAAGTGCTTCCAATCCTTCAACATGGAAAGCATGTACCCGCAAGAAACTTTATCAGGAGGGCAAGGAACATATCAACTCTGCAAATAAAAAGGCTTCCGCCAAACAAGTGAAAACTTTGAAGAACTGTATGTCATGTAAATACAAATGTGTACAGAAAGTAACCCCAGCTGAAAGGGAGAAATGCTTTACACATTTCTACCAGTTGAATCAAAACAGGAAATATGACTTTATAGCCATGACTACAGACTGCACAGAAAAAGAAAGACAAACCTGTGATGTACCACACCGAAAGCATACCTACTCATTTAAGTACTATCTAAACATAAAGGGTGAAAAGGTGAGAGTTTGTAAACAGTTTTATCTGGGCACACTTGCCATCAGCCAGAAACCTGTGTATAATACACACATGAAGAAAAATCCGACGACTAGCATGCCAAAATCAGATGCAAGGGGAAAGCATGCATAAAAATGCATAGATGCCCTACTGAAAAATCCAGCTAAGACCAGCAAAAGCTGGTGAGATGGTTTTAGCTGGTCCCCAGCTTGGTTTTACTGGTGTAGGAAGCTGGTTTTGCTGGTGTAGCAAGCTGCTCTAGCTGTGTTTTGGTCACATTTTAAGCTGGTCTAGCTGGACTTAGCTGGTCATGCTGGAATA
Source organism: Misgurnus anguillicaudatus (assembly GCF_027580225.2). NCBI lineage: Eukaryota > Metazoa > Chordata > Actinopteri > Cypriniformes > Cobitidae > Misgurnus > Misgurnus anguillicaudatus. The sequence goes on from NW_027395279.1 coordinate 12,043,182, forward strand.
CCAGCTGGCCCACCAGCATGACCAGCTTTGTCAGGCTGGGAGGACCAGGGTAAACCACCTTAAACCAGCTACAACCAGCAAAAACCAGCTACCAGCTTATGCTGGTTTTAGCTGGATTTTTCAGTAGGGTGAACATCAGAAAGAGCAGGTAAAAGCACACATCAGTTCATTTCCTGTTGTTGAGTCACATTACTGTCGTGCCAGCACATGATCTCTACAGACTTAAATGCAATGAGAATGGAAATGCACCTGTGAAAGAATCTTACTACCGATTCATATTCAACACAGAGTTCATCCTTAGCTTTCACACCCGTAAAAAAAAATGGTGTGATCAGTGTGAGGCATATGAGACTGCTGTAAAGCAAAACGTGGTACGCCAAAGCGATGAATACCATCAAACAAAACATATAGCTGACAAGAAGGCAATGCACCAAGAGCGCCAAAAAGACAGAGAGGATAAAGATACTCTAACAGTCTCTTTGACCTACAGAATGTTATTTCATGTCCACGTGCCGAAATTAGCTCTTTTTTCTACAAGCGGAAACGTAACTTGTATAATCTTACTGCTCACTGTTCGCAGACTAAAAAAGGCTACTGTGATTTGTGGACAGAGGCAATGTCAGGTAGAGGAGGAAATGATATTGCAAGTGCACTAATGAAAATATTAGAATGGGTTGTACGTGATGATCCACATGCCACTGAGATGATTACATGGAGTGATAGTTGTGTGCCTCAGAACAGAAATTCAATAATAGCCTTTGCTATGGCAGATTTCCTGACAAGACATCCTCAAATTAAAAAGATAACTGTGAAATACTCTACTCCGGGCCACTCCGCAGTGCAGGAGGTAGACAATATGCCAAGCCATATTGAAAAGGCAATAGGAGTGTCTGAATTCTTTTCACCACTGTCTTTCTTGCGCGTTTTACTGAAGGTGAACAGGAACAACCCATATGAAACCATACAGATGAAGAGCATAGATTTCTATGACTTACAGGCATGTTCAAAGCTGTTTCAGTACAAACAGGTTCCATTTTCTGAAGTGTCACAGCTTGTGTTTGATCAGTGTCCATGTAATCTTCACTACACAAAATCACATGCAGAGCCAAGAGTTAAGGTAGACATAAGAGGACCAAGCAAACACACGAAAAGCCTGGCACCTATATCCATCTTACCCAAACCGAGGGTACACTCCAAACTGAGCATCATCTCAGAGGCGAAGATGAGTGACATAAAGTCCATGTTTAAATTCATGCCACTAGCAGATAGAAAGTATTATATGTCTCTGTTTTAAAAAATAGTTATAGAGAGTATAAGTCTGTGTTTTCAAAAATGTGTTATAAGTCTGTGTTTTCAAAAATGTGTTATAGAGAGTATAATGTACTATTCGCACGGGATTAGTATTACCTGGGGACCCTGTGTGATTTAGAAATTACCTCCCTACATCTGAGTTTCGTGTGGCCGGTTCGCACGGGATAAGCAAAGCCTGTGATTTCACTCAAATTTACTGACTTATCTCCCTGATATAATGTTGAGGCTTTGCATAACACTATCACGCAACACTGCGACATGCTGTAAAAGGTACCTTTACCAAATCATATTTCGTTAAATCATACAGTGAGTGAACGTGTGGGGAAAAAAGTGAAACTGAGATGACAGAATTAGCGTCCTCTGCCTCTAGATGCCGTTTTAAAAATTAAAATTACTTTTAACTATCTGATCAACACAAATACAAGGCGCCAAAATATGATTGCTTACCAGCATTAACCCTCTGGGGTCTAAGGGGTTTTAAGGGCCCTGGAGAAGTTTTGACATGCACTGACATTTGTGCTTTTTTCAGTTGCTTAAAAACATAATAATGGCAAAAGTCTTATAACACTGTGTTCAGCACAAACTGGGCTACTATATTATATGATCAACATGTATGTACATGTTTGTATTTTTGAGAGAAAAATGTTTATGCGTGGTTTTTGAAAAAGCTAAATTTTTAAGTGACTGATATAAGTCAAAAAAACTCATACTAAACATGTTTTCCCAAGACTTTTCAAAACAGGATCTAGTAGTCTAGAGTTTTTTCTTTAAAGCTCACGTAACACACGCTGTTTCTGCATTTCTGATATCAATCTGGAGTACCTATAGAGTAGTATGACATCCTTTATATCTCTGAAGAGTCTTTAGTTTAATCAGATTTATAAAAGAAATATTAGCTTTAACGAATCTTTCCGATAACGTACGAAAAAATGAAGAAGGAGGAGTTATAACACGGGAGGAGCGAGTACGAGTCATGCAACACTATACAACACTTATAACGTATGATTCACTACATGTTCGTGTCATTTATATAATATACACGCGCCTATTTCCAACATAAGACAGAAGTCTTACTTACCACGTGTAACTCGTCATGACCCGGTTCTGAAAATCCACCGCATCAAACACACACGCAAAACTCCGCTGCTAATCCGGATAATAAACTATATTCATTGTTTCCATGAGGCTGGATGTCTTCTCCTTACATCCAAAAACACACTTCTTGTTGTGCCATTGTTGACTTTTGAAATTAAACAAAGCTGAGTGGCGTGATAAGCTGTTAGCAAGCTCTAGCGTCTCCCGCTGACTGACGGCTGGGCGGGGTTTTCCGGGGGAAGTTTCCGGCGGAAGCCCATATAAAGAAGTGATACGTATCGAAAACCCCTGAAACGTCAGTTAGAACCGTAATCGAAAAAAATTAGCCGAAACTTGTACGAACCCTGGCGAAGTGCATTCGGCACAGAAATACTCTGAAACACGCCCAACTGCATTTTTGACACTTTGCCTACGTTTAGCATGAGGAAACAACTCTATAACTGTGTTAATAAGTCAGAATGCTTGAAATACCATTAAACCCCCCCTTTAAAATGATGTGAAAATCATTCTGCTTACTCATTTACATAAGACAATAATATTGATTTACAATTTCAAAGTCACTTTTTGGTTAGGAAGGCAATATGCAAGGAGGCTGGAAGCTCTTGAATAGTCTGTGATTGACAGCTGAAGAACAAAACACTTGCATAATGAGCTGCATAGGCTAATGAGCCTTTAGGCAGTAAGACGACGCCTTGTTACGTGTTTGTTTGTGAAAGCAACACAAAAGAAATGCCTTCCCATGCGTGATCCTGCGTTAAATAAACTTACCGTGCAGAGATATACGCGAACAAACAGGGTTTTAGATGTGTTTAGATCTGTCTTAATACAAAAGTGCGTCAAATATGAGGCATTGTGTGTTTGTGTGTGCGTTTGGCCGTCAACCGCATCTGACGGAAGCACAAAGAATACATAAGCGCCTGGAGATGACTTGTATTTACAGGCGAGAGAGCATACTTTATAATTTTACCACAAAGCGCGTCAAATATGAGGCATCTTGTGTTTTTGTGTGCGTTTGGACCTCGATCCCGTCACACTGACGAAGCACACACTCGCGTCTTTTTGGAGATAACTTTATGCGCGAGTAAACAAGTAGATGTGATGTTTGCAATGGCACCTTTTATAAGAATACCACAAAGCGCGTCAAATATGAGGCATCGTGTTTGTGTGTGCGTTTGGACATCGCGTCACTGACGAAACACACGCACTCGCGTATGTTTGGATATAACTTTAGGCGCGAGTAAACAAGTAGATGTGATGTTTACAATCGCATATCTTATAATGATACCACAAAGCGCGTCAAATATGAGGTATTTGTGTGTGCGTTTGGACGTCGATCGCGTCTGTTTGATGAAGCACACACACTCGCGTCTGGAGATAACTTAAGTTACAGTCTGAGTAAACAAGTAGATGTCATGTCACCAACACTTGGATTAAAACTCAACACAGCACTGCCACTGACTGGCTACAGAGACGGAGTCTCCATTGACTGTGGTTGACTAATGAATATGGATGATCTCTGCTCTTCTCTTCAATGGAGCGGGGCGTGGCTCATTATAGATAATGCAGGAACACGAGAAAGACGGTACATCTCCCTCTTCTAACACAGTTAACAACGAATTACAATATTTGATTTCGATTTCACTTACATCTTCCAAAAGCAGACATTCCAAGCATTATGTAGATATGTATCTTTTGTTTATATGACAAATATTCCTTAAGTTACAGTTAATTTTTCTGACGTGTTTCTGAAAGGACTTCACTGAGGGAGAGAGAACAAAACACGCATCATGTTTATTTTCTTAATTTTGCGAAAAGCACAACATTCTGTTTTTATTGGGAGTGGACAGAAAAAAACTAGACACTTAAACGTTTTAAATGATGTATAAATCATATCTGTATGACCAAAATCAGCAGAGTTATTTAACTCTCTTTGCGGAGTGATTGAAAAATAAAGAGTTTGCGGCGCCCGCGCCACCGTCGACCCCAGAGTGTTAAAACCGCTTTTAATAAAAACCGAATTTCTCCGCTCCGTGGACGAGGAGGCAGCAGCCAATGTAACGTCTGGCTGTATATTAACTGACTGAACACTTGACTCTCACCTGGGCATTTAGATATGCAAGTTTTTCATCAACAATATCTGCGTGAAACATTAACATCATGATCATCTGCCGACTCGACTGTTTCAGCACGTCCTCTACGGAGAGTCTGCTTTATTAACGGCTTTTCGTTCGCTCCGCGTGAGCTAAATGTTTTTGTTCTGTACTTTTTTACTCGCATATATTTCTACATATTTTCAACCAAGGCGAAATATGGTAGGTCATTTGCGGAGGAATTTTTACTTTACAAATTACAGACATGGCCGATTCGCATGGGATTAAGATCACAGACAACCTCTGTAATTATTACAAATCACTAGAGGTCACCAGGTAATACTAATCCCGTGCAAATATGAGTTTAAGTCTGTGTTTTCAAAAATGAGTTATAGAGAGTACAAGTCTGTGTTTTCAAAAATGAGTCTGACATTTTTGTGATTATATAGTAAGTGAATCATTTTTCAATGATTATTAAAACTTTACGAATTAATTTGCTGAAGCATGTCTGTTTTCTTGCAGGTTTTAAAGTCTTGAAATGTCTTAATTTTTTTAATATTACCCCTTAAAGGTCAAATAGTCAACACTTTAATTGATGGGGTCATAATTACAACAATAAACGTTAGCATGTTATTTCAGCCATACTGATGTCTAGACAGAAAGCCATTTTACTTGGCCCACTTTAGATGGAATAAAGTCCTGCTCAGATGTATTAGAGTAGCTGCTTTCTGTCTAAACAAAAGAAAGATTAAAGTAACAATTTCTGCAATAATGTGTTTAATTATCCACCAAATTGGTACAAAATAATTCTGCACTGGACAAAATATTTAGACCTACCTTGCTTAATTTGAAATGTCCTAAATACATGGAAGTGCTAAAAACATGAAATACATGTCATAAAATGTGTTAGAAAGCAAAATGTAATCATCATATTTATATTTATCATTCTATTTAATGTTTAAATAATGTTTTGGCAGATATAACCTTATAATTCTAAGCGAAAAGTTTTTTTTAGAATTAGAAGGTTCTATCTGCATTTGAGCCATTTCAAAAACACCCATTTACAAATTTGAGAGGATTTTGATATTTTATATTCAGAATACATTTAGGGTCCCTTCTATTTTCATATTTGAAAGAAACTTGTTAACCATATAAGTTTTACTATATGTCATGCAAAAACTTTGAAGCTCAATATCTCAAAACTGTTCAGAACGCAGATAGAACCTTATAATTCCAAGGGGACGAAATGGTAACTGGGAGACCAATGTTCAAAGCTAACCAAAATGAATTGAATTTGGAGCATGAGGAGGATGTAAAAAATTAAATTAATGAATATATTGCTGAACTGATGAGAAACCATAAAGCTATTTTACAGATTGAAAGCAGGCCCAGAGAGACCCCTGGGGCCTCATGTATAAAGCACGCACAAAACAGGGCTGGGAACGTGCATACGGCAGTTCCCACGCAAAGGTTGTAATTTATAAAAAAACAAGCTTGACAGGAGAATGGGCTTGCAAGGTGGGATATTAGGATGATTCATGTACGCACACTTGCAGGTGATCTGTGATTTATAAAGGGAACATTGTTTCATATTTTTTTGGTGTATGCCATTTTTGGCTTTTGTGCGTACGTAGACTTTTAGTAAGAATCCCCTGGGGACGAAGAAACTGCAAAACCTTTTTCTGTAGAAACCAGGGTGTAGATCAAAGTTTACTACCGTTAGTGGGATGAACCCAGATGAGAAGGCTCGTATGAGGTCACAGAAGCTAGCCCAACAGCTGTTAAGGTAAAATGTTCCAAATTGTGGTGTTATAATACTCATTGCTTCCAGGTACCAGAGAAAGACGACCACGGCGACCGTCTCCATGTCATTATGTTGAAATAACCATTATGATAAATAAATACTGCAACCTTATTTTTTGATAGTGATGTGATGAGCCATAGAAACTGGATTTGGAGATCACAATGAATGGGTAATGTATGATCAAAGCATTTAAGGATATGGAGGATGAAGATTGCATGACTTTTTTTATTTGTTTCTAATAATGAAAATGTTTCTCCCACCAAATGTACAGGCTTATAAGAGTAATTAGCCTACAAACTAACTGCGGACTAGTTCACTTTCTGCACAAGACTTGCCCTCCTCTCTAGCAATTGGCTAAGACAACCTAATATCATGCTCCCATTGGCTGTGACCGCTGACTCGTGAATCAAGGTGGTAGGTTGAAGGGGACTGGTTATTATTACCAGTTCGTTAATTCAAATGTAGCTGTGCGGTATGCACAGCTGGAGTGATGTCGTTTGACGCGACGTTAGCTCACAGTACACTCATCTGTTGGTTTAGAAAGACGATGCAACGTTAAGGTGCAAGTCTAAGAGTAAAGAGCGACAAGACCATGTCAAATTATCATCCCCTGATCGCACCATTTATATTTATAATCTCCTTATCTAAAGATCTTATATACAGGTATGTTCCCTGTCTGTTTTTTTCATATTCATACTTGTTCGTTATTCATGCTTATGTATGCATAAATACTAAATACAATGCATAGTATATCTTCAATAGCCTACAAAATAAATAACTAATTAAAAACAAGATTCTGTCTATATGTCACGAGGTGACGACTTTTCAGGGCGGAACCAAAAATTGAAGAAGTTGGTTCCGCCCGGATGTTTCCGCCCCGACCGGAAAAATGGAAACACCGGACATCCGGCAGTTTTGCGAAGGCTGTAATCAGCGGATTGAACACAGCTGTGCCTAGTTGACGAGATCGCCGGGTAATTGGATAACGGGAGTGTAAGGAGAAGTACAAAAGGCACAGTTAGATGACAGTTGGTGTTCGAAGTGTGTGCTGAGGAACGGAGCTGTGCTCATTATTAGACGTGGTGACTGGATATATCTCTCTCTCTTCCCTTTCCTCTTGTTGCCGTTACGGTGGACCGGCTGGATTTAAGAAACAACCCTACGGGTATAGAAGGAACTCCGGTCCAACTAGTAATTTGGAAGGAGTAAAGCGAGAAGCGATTTGATCACATTGCACAACGTACACAAAGGCTATCCGCTGTGAGTACACCCGTGGTGTAGTACAACTAGCAGAAACTTGCATTGTGGGATTCATTGGAATCCTCCAGGATTAGGAAGGCGGCCCTACCCCTATCATTAGCGTGGTGGGCGAGCCGCTAGGAGCATACATTTCATACAGCCACCGCGACGCGACTTTGGTCTGGTCGTTTTGTCATCGCCTCTACGTTAGCCCCAAGCACAGTGGAAGAGACCGGGCGTTTCCCTTGTGGTGTTGCACTTGCAGTGTGGTGAGTGAGATTTTACATATCATAAGCTTTTTCACGTTAGAGTGGTGCTGTGCATTTGCTGTGGGTTGCTGTGTGTCTTGTCAGAGAAAACCCCGCACCATCTATTCTCTCCCCTGGAAGGAGGACGGAGGGGCCAACGACCGTAGACCTCATTGCTATTATACACGGTGTGCTGTTCTACGAGTAAGAAGAGACGCAGGCCAAGAGCTGTGGAGGACTGTGAGTATTATATTAGAAGCATTGGTGGTGTGAGCTTATCTGTGTTTGCATTGTCGCAGAGTTGGAGGCGAACGGGTCCCCTACCCCCGTGGTCTCTACGAAAGGGCGCCCCTATCTGGGATTCGATCAGCCTACGGACAGTGGGGATAGGGCAGCGCTCGACCCGGCGAGGTGGTGTGTGGCCTTCGCCCCCCTGCTGACCTACAGAAGAAACGACTGTGAGTAACATCTTAAAAGCATTTGTGGTGTAAGCTTACCTGTGTTGTATTGTCGCAGAGTTGGAGGCGAACGGGTCCGCTGCCCCCGTGGTCTCTACGAAAGGGCGCCCCTATCCGGGATTCGATCGGCCTACGGACAGTGGGAATAGGGTAGCGTTCGACCCGACGAGGTGGTGTGTGACCTTCGCCCCCCTGCTGACCAACAGTAAAGAGCCGACTGTGAACGCGATACTTACCCAGAGAGCTGTAAGCAGCGGAGCTGGTGAGAAACATTCAAAGACCAATAACAGTGTTTCTGTGTCCTAGCGATCACCTGTGGAGAGAGAGAGGAAAACGAGAGCAAGAGCCAGTAAAGAGCCGACTGTGAACGTGATACTTACCCAGAGAGCTGTAAGCAGCGGAGCTGGTGAGAAACATTCAAAGACCAATAACAGTGTTTCTGTGTCCTAGCGATCACCTGTGGAGAGAGAGAGGAAAACGAGAGCAAGAGCCAGTAAAGAGCCGACTGTGAACGTGATACTTACCCCGAGAGCTGTAAGCAGCGGAGCTGGTGAGAAACATTCAAAGACCAATAACAGTGTTTCTGTGTCCTAGCGATCACCTGTGGAGAGAGAGAGGGAAACGAGAGTGAATCAGTGAAGAGCCGACTGTGAACGTGATACTTACCCAGAAGCTGTAAGCAGCGGAGCTGGTGAGAACCATTCAAAGGCCAATAACAGTGTCTCTGTGTCTTAGCGATCACCTGTGGAGAGAGAGAGGAAAACGAGAGTGAATTATAGAGGAACCGACGGTGAACGTGATACTTACCCAGGAAGCTGTAAGCAGGGAGCCGGTGAGACCCCTTTCAAAGTCAGTAACAGTGTCTTTGTCGTCCTAGTGGCCGCCTGTGGAGAGAGAAGAAGGCGAGAGTGAGCCATTGGGTACGAACAGTGGGAAAGATCCCTACGAGCCACACCAGAAATTGTCTGCCTCCAGGAGAGAAGAAGGAGGGCGCCACGGCCAGCAGGGTCCAGGCGGGAGCCTGACGTTTCCCCCTTGCCCCGTTGATGGTGGTTGGCACCCCTGTTGTTTCCATCCCTGTCACCCGTGGCTGTAGTCCCCTGGAGGGAGTAGAAGAAGCCATTAGTTTTAAATTTCCCTTCCCCAATTTCCCCAGTCCTTTTAAGTATTTAAAAATTCAATAAAGCTTGTTTTAAATTTTACTCACCTGTCTCCGTGTTTGTCTGCTCATTGGGTCGGCTTTGGGGACCTCCTCGAGGTGGGAGTTAAAAAGGGGCGTGGCTTAGTCAAACACAGCCAGCCCCTAGTGGTGACAGATTTTGGCGTAGTCGGCAGGGTCCCACCTCGAGTTGAGTAACCAATGACTGACAACGCGGGGCCAGCAGCCCCACCCCGTGCCACACCCGTTATCATGGGCAGTCCATGGGTCCAGAGATATGGAGGAGCCGAGTCGGAGGTACGCCTGACCGAATGGAAGGCCCAGCTGGAGTACTTGTCCGACCTGCAGGGCCTTAGCGCCGCCCAGCGGCTCCAATTTGTGTTAAACTCCCTAGAAGGAGAAGCACGGCGAGAGGTACAAGCCGCCCCCGAAGCGATCAGAGCCACCGCCCAGACTGTGTTCCAGTTCCTTGCTGAACAATATGGTGACCATACCCCCGTAGCTGTCCTCCGCTCACAATTTTTTAATTGCAAACAAGGCCCCCGACAACCTATTCGAGCTTTCGCCCTCAGGCTGCGGGAGCAGTTCACTCGCCTGCAAGCCCGACGCGACCATGGGCTAGGAGACGGAGAAGCTTTGTTACGCGACCAGTTCCTCCTGGGGATGAAAGAAGGCCCCGTGAGGCAAAGTCTGAGGGTCCAGTTCCGGAGGGACCCCGGGCTGACCTTCGAAGATCTAAAGAAGGAGGCGCTAGCCCTGGAGGGTGATGAGGCCGAAGTAACCGAAGCCCCCGTGTGTGCAGCCGTAAGTGGAAACACAGCAGCGCCACCTGAACATACAGACTGGAAGCAAGCCCTGAGGGTGGAATTGTTGAAAGATGTCCGAGAGCAGATGTCGGAGCTATCTAAGACCCTCTTGGGAGAACTTCGCCAAAGTAGGGCGCGAGAGGAACCGAGGCCGGCACCCCGAGAGCGAGTCTACTCTGAGAGGGGCCGAGAGCCACCGGGACGCCCGAACCGTTTGAACCGGCCCCGCTTTGAGTGGGATGACCAAGGGCGGCCAATCTGCAATCGGTGTGGAGAACCGGGGCATTACAGTCGCCAGTGTGGGCCTCGCAGGGCATCGGAGGGGGGTTTTTAAGACGACCGGCCACAGTGGGTCGTGTGGCCGGGACCCCCAGAGAAGACCCTGGAAGACGTGAGGATTCTAGAGACCAGATGGTTGGGCACAGCCCTGTGGCGGAGGTGAAGGTATGTGGCAAGACAATACAGTGCCTAGTAGATACGGGCTCTCAAGTGACACTGTTTGCGGAAAGTCTCTCGCAGGAAGTATTTGGGAAGCAGAGTGCCCAAGGAGGGGAGGCCCCCTGGCTGACGTTGCGGGGCGCCAACGGCCTAGAGATCCCTTATATTGGCTATCGGCTGACGGACTTAGAAGTTCACGGGGTGTTGGTTCCCCAAAAAGGAGTGATTATCGTGGAGGACAGATGTTTGGGTGCCCATCGAGCCCTATTAGGGATGAACGTCCTCTCCGAATGTTGGGAGAAGTTATTTCGGGCTAAGCCCGGCCCTAGGATCCCCCCTGTCGAGAGGCCCCTATGGGAGCAAGTAGTGGCCGACTGTCGTCGGGTCCAGATGACCCAGGTCCGCAGAGGCCGGGAAGAGGTAGGAAGAGTGATGTGTCGATTTGCTCTGTCTATTCCCCCTAGGAGTGAGGCCATGGTGTGGGTGAGAGTAGCCCCCCGAGGAGTTGGCCCCGAAGAATGGGTATTGGTCGAACCTCACGCCGATTGCCCCCAAGTGGAAGTAGCCCGAGGCCTAGCGGCGGTCCGCCGGGGGAGGGTCCCTGTGAAGGTCCGAAACGACCACCCCTACCCAGTATACTTACACCGACACCAGCGGCTGGCCCGATTAACGGGGGTTGCGCCCCACCAGGTGAGGGAGGAGAGAGACGTTAGGTTCCGTCAGGTGTGCCCCACTGTCATCGAGGTGGCCCTGACCCAGATGGAAGCCCCTTCGAACAACAGAAGGAGGGACGTGCCGAGGCACTTGGCAGGTGAGTCCCTGCAAGGGGAAGAGTTGGAACAGGCGCAGACACAAAGACTCCAAGCCCTCCTTCAGAAATGGCAACATGTATTCGCAAGACACGAGGAGGATTATGGGTGTACGAAGGTGGTGGAACACCATATACCGACTGGAGATGCAGGACCCAGTAGAGAGAGGTACCGGCCGATCCCACCCACCTTGTATACAGAGGTACGCTCACTACTGCAGGGTATGCTGGCGCGAGGAGTCGTCCGGGAAAGCAGTAGCCCCTGGGCAGCCCCCATCGTACTTGTGCAGAAAAAGTCAGGAGCTTGGAGGTTTTGCGTGGACTATCGGAAGCTTAACCTGGTGACTAAGAAAGACGCGTTTCCCTTACCCCGGATTGAAGACTCCCTTGCCGGTCTCACACGGTCCGCTTGGTACTCCACCTTGGATCTGGCCAGTGGATATTGGCAGGTGCCAGTGGCCGAGGCCGATAGAGAGAAGACCGCCTTTACGACCCCGTTCGGACTATTCGAGTGGGAACGGATGCCTTTCGGGCTCTGTAACGCTCCGGCCACGTTCCAACGCCTCAGGCAGCGCTGTCTTGGAGGTCAGTTAATGGAGTCAGTCTTGGTATATTTGGATGATGTAATTGTGTATTCCCCAGATTTCGATTCCCACCTCCGACACCTCGAAGAGGTTTTCCAGGCGATGGAGAAATATGGGCTGAAGTTGCAACCCGACAAATGCCATCTGTTGAGGCGGGAAGTCCAGTTCCTGGGCCACGTGGTCAGCGCTGCTGGGGTGGCCGTAGACCCTGGGAAGGTCTCCGCGGTGAGAGACTGGAGTGCACCCAAGACTGTGAGGCAAGTGCGGTCATTTCTAGGGTTTGTGGGGTACTACAGACGGTTTATAAAAGACTTTTCAAAAATTGCCAAACCCCTTAACCAGCTACTGGTCGGCACAGGGCGAAACCGGGGGCGGGGGTCGCCCTCTATTGATTGGGACGAGTCCTGTGAAGGGGCATTTCAGAGGTTGAAACAGGAATTGTTACAGGCTCCTATCTTGGCCTATGCAGACTTTACCCAGCCATTTCTTTTGTATACAGACGCTAGCAACCTGGGGCTGGGAGCAGTCTTGGCCCAACGACAAGCGGGTACGGAACGGGTGATCGCCTACGCAAGCCGAAGCCTCCACCCAGCAGAGAGGAACGACGCGAACTATAGCTCATTCAAGTTGGAACTGCTGGCCCTGAAGTGGGCCCTGAGCGAGAAGTTCAAGGACTACCTCTGGGGTGCTAAGGTAACGGTGATTACAGACAATAATCCTCTGGTTCATTTACAGACAGCGAAGTTGGGGGCTGTGGAGCAGCGCTGGGTGGCACAACTTGCCAACTTCGATTACCAACTGCAGTATCGGCCCGGCCGGGAACACACGAACGCGGATGTCTTGTCCCGATTGCCAGAGGTGGACGGCCCCGGTGGCTGTGATGGCCAAGAAGAGGAAGGCCAGGGGGAAGGCTACCTGATAGGGGTTGTGGAAGCACCAGGAGGCCAGCAGGAGGCGGTACCCGGGAGCTGGGGTTGGGACCCCTGCCGGTGGAAGGAAAGACAGGCCCAGGATCAGGATTTATGGCAGGTGAAGATGTGGGTGGAGCAAGGCCGGCGACCAACGTCGTCCGAGAGGCTGACCCAGACAGAGACGGGAAAGAGACTGCTGGGACAGTGGGACAAGCTAGAGATACAGGAGGGGGTGCTTTGCCGAAAAGTAAGTGATCCGAAGCTGGGCGAGGAGGTGCGCCAGATCGTGGTGCCCGCCGACCAAACAGCAGCCCTGGTGTCTGCCTACCATGACCAATTGGGACACCAGGGACAAGAACGGACCGTATCCCTGCTACGCAGGTTCTTCTACTGGCCGGGGCTGGAAGCATCAGTGCGTAGCTTGGTCCAAGCTTGCCCCAGGTGTACGTTATTCAAGTCTCGACGAGAGGCCCGAGCGCCGATGATACCCATATGTGCCAAAGCCCCCCTTCACATCATGGCGATGGATTTCCTGACCCTGGGCCGGCCACAGGACCGTTATCCGAACATCTTAGTAATCACCGACCTATTTACGAAATATGCATGGGCAATTCCCACCCTCGATCAGACGGCAAGTACCACCGCAACGGCTTTATGGCGGCACGTCTTCCAAACGTTTGGATGTCCAGAGTTTTTACACTCAGACCAAGGGGCAAACTTCGAATCAAAGGTGATCCGGGAATTATGCCAGCTGTATGGGTGCACGAAGACCCATACGACGTCCTACCACCCTCAAGGAAACGGCTGCTGCGAGAGGTTTAATCAAACCCTGCTGGGGCTCTTAGGGACCTTGGATCAACGCAAGCAGAGTGATTGGGTGAGTGCTCTACCGAACCTCTTACAAGCTTATAATAACAGCATCCATAGTACGACGGGGTATGCCCCCACTTATCTGATGTTCGGCAGGCATGTGCGGATGCCGACGGACCTGGTCTTGGGAGCGGCCGCGAGCCAGGAAGAAGGAAGCGTGACTGAATGGGTAGGGCGCCACCACCAACGGCTGCACTTTGCCTATGAACAGGTGTCCCAGAAAATACGGGCCACCGGAGAAAAGAACAAGCGGTTGTACGACCGAACGGCCCGAGAAGCCCCCTTGCTGCCAGGAGAGAGAGTCCTGGTACGAGATAACCGGCGACAAGGCAAAGGAAAATTGAGCGACCGTTGGGAGGCTACCCCGTATGTAGTCTGTAGGCAGCAGAGGCCGGGCCAGCCGGTGTATACCATCCGGCCGGAAGGAAAGGCCGGCCCGGAACGGGTTGTTCACCGAAACATGATCCGCCCTTGTCCAAATTTTCCCGAGGTCACGGAGGAGGTAGTTGCGGAGCCGGCACCGACGGCCTCCTGGATGGAAGGATGGGCTGTGGTACCAGGTTTACCTGTGGTGGCACCACCCCTAGCCGCCCCAGGAGAGCCAGAACTTGCACCTGAGCCAGCTGAACCCCCAGCCGTCCAGAGGCAGCCAGGACCAGCACCAGAGCCAGCCGAACCCCTGGCCGCACAAAGACAACCTGAGGTTGTGCCCGAGCCCGCTGCACCTGACTCCCCTGTAAGACGCTCCCAACGGGAGAACCGCGGCCGGCCCCCTTCCCGCTATGGTGAGTGGACTACTCAAAGGCATTCCAGGGACTGGAATGTATTGGCGGGGGAGGATGTCACGAGGTGACGACTTTTCAGGGCGGAACCAAAAATTGAAGAAGTTGGTTCCGCCCGGATGTTTCCGCCCCGACCGGAAAAATGGAAACACCGGACATCCGGCAGTTTTGCGAAGGCTGTAATCAGCGGATTGAACACAGCTGTGCCTAGTTGACGAGATCGCCGGGTAATTGGATAACGGGAGTGTAAGGAGAAGTACAAAAGGCACAGTTAGATGACAGTTGGTGTTCGAAGTGTGTGCTGAGGAACGGAGCTGTGCTCATTATTAGACGTGGTGACTGGATATATCTCTCTCTCTTCCCTTTCCTCTTGTTGCCGTTACGGTGGACCGGCTGGATTTAAGAAACAACCCTACGGGTATAGAAGGAACTCCGGTCCAACTAGTAATTTGGAAGGAGTAAAGCGAGAAGCGATTTGATCACATTGCACAACGTACACAAAGGCTATCCGCTGTGAGTACACCCGTGGTGTAGTACAACTAGCAGAAACTTGCATTGTGGGATTCATTGGAATCCTCCAGGATTAGGAAGGCGGCCCTACCCCTATCATTAGCGTGGTGGGCGAGCCGCTAGGAGCATACATTTCATACAGCCACCGCGACGCGACTTTGGTCTGGTCGTTTTGTCATCGCCTCTACGTTAGCCCCAAGCACAGTGGAAGAGACCGGGCGTTTCCCTTGTGGTGTTGCACTTGCAGTGTGGTGAGTGAGATTTTACATATCATAAGCTTTTTCACGTTAGAGTGGTGCTGTGCATTTGCTGTGGGTTGCTGTGTGTCTTGTCAGAGAAAACCCCGCACCATCTATTCTCTCCCCTGGAAGGAGGACGGAGGGGCCAACGACCGTAGACCTCATTGCTATTATACACGGTGTGCTGTTCTACGAGTAAGAAGAGACGCAGGCCAAGAGCTGTGGAGGACTGTGAGTATTATATTAGAAGCATTGGTGGTGTGAGCTTATCTGTGTTTGCATTGTCGCAGAGTTGGAGGCGAACGGGTCCCCTACCCCCGTGGTCTCTACGAAAGGGCGCCCCTATCTGGGATTCGATCAGCCTACGGACAGTGGGGATAGGGCAGCGCTCGACCCGGCGAGGTGGTGTGTGGCCTTCGCCCCCCTGCTGACCTACAGAAGAAACGACTGTGAGTAACATCTTAAAAGCATTTGTGGTGTAAGCTTACCTGTGTTGTATTGTCGCAGAGTTGGAGGCGAACGGGTCCGCTGCCCCCGTGGTCTCTACGAAAGGGCGCCCCTATCCGGGATTCGATCGGCCTACGGACAGTGGGAATAGGGTAGCGTTCGACCCGACGAGGTGGTGTGTGACCTTCGCCCCCCTGCTGACCAACAGTAAAGAGCCGACTGTGAACGCGATACTTACCCAGAGAGCTGTAAGCAGCGGAGCTGGTGAGAAACATTCAAAGACCAATAACAGTGTTTCTGTGTCCTAGCGATCACCTGTGGAGAGAGAGAGGAAAACGAGAGCAAGAGCCAGTAAAGAGCCGACTGTGAACGTGATACTTACCCAGAGAGCTGTAAGCAGCGGAGCTGGTGAGAAACATTCAAAGACCAATAACAGTGTTTCTGTGTCCTAGCGATCACCTGTGGAGAGAGAGAGGAAAACGAGAGCAAGAGCCAGTAAAGAGCCGACTGTGAACGTGATACTTACCCCGAGAGCTGTAAGCAGCGGAGCTGGTGAGAAACATTCAAAGACCAATAACAGTGTTTCTGTGTCCTAGCGATCACCTGTGGAGAGAGAGAGGGAAACGAGAGTGAATCAGTGAAGAGCCGACTGTGAACGTGATACTTACCCAGAAGCTGTAAGCAGCGGAGCTGGTGAGAACCATTCAAAGGCCAATAACAGTGTCTCTGTGTCTTAGCGATCACCTGTGGAGAGAGAGAGGAAAACGAGAGTGAATTATAGAGGAACCGACGGTGAACGTGATACTTACCCAGGAAGCTGTAAGCAGGGAGCCGGTGAGACCCCTTTCAAAGTCAGTAACAGTGTCTTTGTCGTCCTAGTGGCCGCCTGTGGAGAGAGAAGAAGGCGAGAGTGAGCCATTGGGTACGAACAGTGGGAAAGATCCCTACGAGCCACACCAGAAATTGTCTGCCTCCAGGAGAGAAGAAGGAGGGCGCCACGGCCAGCAGGGTCCAGGCGGGAGCCTGACGTTTCCCCCTTGCCCCGTTGATGGTGGTTGGCACCCCTGTTGTTTCCATCCCTGTCACCCGTGGCTGTAGTCCCCTGGAGGGAGTAGAAGAAGCCATTAGTTTTAAATTTCCCTTCCCCAATTTCCCCAGTCCTTTTAAGTATTTAAAAATTCAATAAAGCTTGTTTTAAATTTTACTCACCTGTCTCCGTGTTTGTCTGCTCATTGGGTCGGCTTTGGGGACCTCCTCGAGGTGGGAGTTAAAAAGGGGCGTGGCTTAGTCAAACACAGCCAGCCCCTAGTGGTGACAGATTTTGGCGTAGTCGGCAGGGTCCCACCTCGAGTTGAGTAACCAATGACTGACAACGCGGGGCCAGCAGCCCCACCCCGTGCCACACCCGTTATCATGGGCAGTCCATGGGTCCAGAGATATGGAGGAGCCGAGTCGGAGGTACGCCTGACCGAATGGAAGGCCCAGCTGGAGTACTTGTCCGACCTGCAGGGCCTTAGCGCCGCCCAGCGGCTCCAATTTGTGTTAAACTCCCTAGAAGGAGAAGCACGGCGAGAGGTACAAGCCGCCCCCGAAGCGATCAGAGCCACCGCCCAGACTGTGTTCCAGTTCCTTGCTGAACAATATGGTGACCATACCCCCGTAGCTGTCCTCCGCTCACAATTTTTTAATTGCAAACAAGGCCCCCGACAACCTATTCGAGCTTTCGCCCTCAGGCTGCGGGAGCAGTTCACTCGCCTGCAAGCCCGACGCGACCATGGGCTAGGAGACGGAGAAGCTTTGTTACGCGACCAGTTCCTCCTGGGGATGAAAGAAGGCCCCGTGAGGCAAAGTCTGAGGGTCCAGTTCCGGAGGGACCCCGGGCTGACCTTCGAAGATCTAAAGAAGGAGGCGCTAGCCCTGGAGGGTGATGAGGCCGAAGTAACCGAAGCCCCCGTGTGTGCAGCCGTAAGTGGAAACACAGCAGCGCCACCTGAACATACAGACTGGAAGCAAGCCCTGAGGGTGGAATTGTTGAAAGATGTCCGAGAGCAGATGTCGGAGCTATCTAAGACCCTCTTGGGAGAACTTCGCCAAAGTAGGGCGCGAGAGGAACCGAGGCCGGCACCCCGAGAGCGAGTCTACTCTGAGAGGGGCCGAGAGCCACCGGGACGCCCGAACCGTTTGAACCGGCCCCGCTTTGAGTGGGATGACCAAGGGCGGCCAATCTGCAATCGGTGTGGAGAACCGGGGCATTACAGTCGCCAGTGTGGGCCTCGCAGGGCATCGGAGGGGGGTTTTTAAGACGACCGGCCACAGTGGGTCGTGTGGCCGGGACCCCCAGAGAAGACCCTGGAAGACGTGAGGATTCTAGAGACCAGATGGTTGGGCACAGCCCTGTGGCGGAGGTGAAGGTATGTGGCAAGACAATACAGTGCCTAGTAGATACGGGCTCTCAAGTGACACTGTTTGCGGAAAGTCTCTCGCAGGAAGTATTTGGGAAGCAGAGTGCCCAAGGAGGGGAGGCCCCCTGGCTGACGTTGCGGGGCGCCAACGGCCTAGAGATCCCTTATATTGGCTATCGGCTGACGGACTTAGAAGTTCACGGGGTGTTGGTTCCCCAAAAAGGAGTGATTATCGTGGAGGACAGATGTTTGGGTGCCCATCGAGCCCTATTAGGGATGAACGTCCTCTCCGAATGTTGGGAGAAGTTATTTCGGGCTAAGCCCGGCCCTAGGATCCCCCCTGTCGAGAGGCCCCTATGGGAGCAAGTAGTGGCCGACTGTCGTCGGGTCCAGATGACCCAGGTCCGCAGAGGCCGGGAAGAGGTAGGAAGAGTGATGTGTCGATTTGCTCTGTCTATTCCCCCTAGGAGTGAGGCCATGGTGTGGGTGAGAGTAGCCCCCCGAGGAGTTGGCCCCGAAGAATGGGTATTGGTCGAACCTCACGCCGATTGCCCCCAAGTGGAAGTAGCCCGAGGCCTAGCGGCGGTCCGCCGGGGGAGGGTCCCTGTGAAGGTCCGAAACGACCACCCCTACCCAGTATACTTACACCGACACCAGCGGCTGGCCCGATTAACGGGGGTTGCGCCCCACCAGGTGAGGGAGGAGAGAGACGTTAGGTTCCGTCAGGTGTGCCCCACTGTCATCGAGGTGGCCCTGACCCAGATGGAAGCCCCTTCGAACAACAGAAGGAGGGACGTGCCGAGGCACTTGGCAGGTGAGTCCCTGCAAGGGGAAGAGTTGGAACAGGCGCAGACACAAAGACTCCAAGCCCTCCTTCAGAAATGGCAACATGTATTCGCAAGACACGAGGAGGATTATGGGTGTACGAAGGTGGTGGAACACCATATACCGACTGGAGATGCAGGACCCAGTAGAGAGAGGTACCGGCCGATCCCACCCACCTTGTATACAGAGGTACGCTCACTACTGCAGGGTATGCTGGCGCGAGGAGTCGTCCGGGAAAGCAGTAGCCCCTGGGCAGCCCCCATCGTACTTGTGCAGAAAAAGTCAGGAGCTTGGAGGTTTTGCGTGGACTATCGGAAGCTTAACCTGGTGACTAAGAAAGACGCGTTTCCCTTACCCCGGATTGAAGACTCCCTTGCCGGTCTCACACGGTCCGCTTGGTACTCCACCTTGGATCTGGCCAGTGGATATTGGCAGGTGCCAGTGGCCGAGGCCGATAGAGAGAAGACCGCCTTTACGACCCCGTTCGGACTATTCGAGTGGGAACGGATGCCTTTCGGGCTCTGTAACGCTCCGGCCACGTTCCAACGCCTCAGGCAGCGCTGTCTTGGAGGTCAGTTAATGGAGTCAGTCTTGGTATATTTGGATGATGTAATTGTGTATTCCCCAGATTTCGATTCCCACCTCCGACACCTCGAAGAGGTTTTCCAGGCGATGGAGAAATATGGGCTGAAGTTGCAACCCGACAAATGCCATCTGTTGAGGCGGGAAGTCCAGTTCCTGGGCCACGTGGTCAGCGCTGCTGGGGTGG
This sequence comes from Misgurnus anguillicaudatus, assembly GCF_027580225.2. Taxonomy (NCBI): domain Eukaryota; kingdom Metazoa; phylum Chordata; class Actinopteri; order Cypriniformes; family Cobitidae; genus Misgurnus; species Misgurnus anguillicaudatus. The sequence continues at coordinate 12,062,977 of NW_027395279.1, forward strand.
CCGTAGACCCTGGGAAGGTCTCCGCGGTGAGAGACTGGAGTGCACCCAAGACTGTGAGGCAAGTGCGGTCATTTCTAGGGTTTGTGGGGTACTACAGACGGTTTATAAAAGACTTTTCAAAAATTGCCAAACCCCTTAACCAGCTACTGGTCGGCACAGGGCGAAACCGGGGGCGGGGGTCGCCCTCTATTGATTGGGACGAGTCCTGTGAAGGGGCATTTCAGAGGTTGAAACAGGAATTGTTACAGGCTCCTATCTTGGCCTATGCAGACTTTACCCAGCCATTTCTTTTGTATACAGACGCTAGCAACCTGGGGCTGGGAGCAGTCTTGGCCCAACGACAAGCGGGTACGGAACGGGTGATCGCCTACGCAAGCCGAAGCCTCCACCCAGCAGAGAGGAACGACGCGAACTATAGCTCATTCAAGTTGGAACTGCTGGCCCTGAAGTGGGCCCTGAGCGAGAAGTTCAAGGACTACCTCTGGGGTGCTAAGGTAACGGTGATTACAGACAATAATCCTCTGGTTCATTTACAGACAGCGAAGTTGGGGGCTGTGGAGCAGCGCTGGGTGGCACAACTTGCCAACTTCGATTACCAACTGCAGTATCGGCCCGGCCGGGAACACACGAACGCGGATGTCTTGTCCCGATTGCCAGAGGTGGACGGCCCCGGTGGCTGTGATGGCCAAGAAGAGGAAGGCCAGGGGGAAGGCTACCTGATAGGGGTTGTGGAAGCACCAGGAGGCCAGCAGGAGGCGGTACCCGGGAGCTGGGGTTGGGACCCCTGCCGGTGGAAGGAAAGACAGGCCCAGGATCAGGATTTATGGCAGGTGAAGATGTGGGTGGAGCAAGGCCGGCGACCAACGTCGTCCGAGAGGCTGACCCAGACAGAGACGGGAAAGAGACTGCTGGGACAGTGGGACAAGCTAGAGATACAGGAGGGGGTGCTTTGCCGAAAAGTAAGTGATCCGAAGCTGGGCGAGGAGGTGCGCCAGATCGTGGTGCCCGCCGACCAAACAGCAGCCCTGGTGTCTGCCTACCATGACCAATTGGGACACCAGGGACAAGAACGGACCGTATCCCTGCTACGCAGGTTCTTCTACTGGCCGGGGCTGGAAGCATCAGTGCGTAGCTTGGTCCAAGCTTGCCCCAGGTGTACGTTATTCAAGTCTCGACGAGAGGCCCGAGCGCCGATGATACCCATATGTGCCAAAGCCCCCCTTCACATCATGGCGATGGATTTCCTGACCCTGGGCCGGCCACAGGACCGTTATCCGAACATCTTAGTAATCACCGACCTATTTACGAAATATGCATGGGCAATTCCCACCCTCGATCAGACGGCAAGTACCACCGCAACGGCTTTATGGCGGCACGTCTTCCAAACGTTTGGATGTCCAGAGTTTTTACACTCAGACCAAGGGGCAAACTTCGAATCAAAGGTGATCCGGGAATTATGCCAGCTGTATGGGTGCACGAAGACCCATACGACGTCCTACCACCCTCAAGGAAACGGCTGCTGCGAGAGGTTTAATCAAACCCTGCTGGGGCTCTTAGGGACCTTGGATCAACGCAAGCAGAGTGATTGGGTGAGTGCTCTACCGAACCTCTTACAAGCTTATAATAACAGCATCCATAGTACGACGGGGTATGCCCCCACTTATCTGATGTTCGGCAGGCATGTGCGGATGCCGACGGACCTGGTCTTGGGAGCGGCCGCGAGCCAGGAAGAAGGAAGCGTGACTGAATGGGTAGGGCGCCACCACCAACGGCTGCACTTTGCCTATGAACAGGTGTCCCAGAAAATACGGGCCACCGGAGAAAAGAACAAGCGGTTGTACGACCGAACGGCCCGAGAAGCCCCCTTGCTGCCAGGAGAGAGAGTCCTGGTACGAGATAACCGGCGACAAGGCAAAGGAAAATTGAGCGACCGTTGGGAGGCTACCCCGTATGTAGTCTGTAGGCAGCAGAGGCCGGGCCAGCCGGTGTATACCATCCGGCCGGAAGGAAAGGCCGGCCCGGAACGGGTTGTTCACCGAAACATGATCCGCCCTTGTCCAAATTTTCCCGAGGTCACGGAGGAGGTAGTTGCGGAGCCGGCACCGACGGCCTCCTGGATGGAAGGATGGGCTGTGGTACCAGGTTTACCTGTGGTGGCACCACCCCTAGCCGCCCCAGGAGAGCCAGAACTTGCACCTGAGCCAGCTGAACCCCCAGCCGTCCAGAGGCAGCCAGGACCAGCACCAGAGCCAGCCGAACCCCTGGCCGCACAAAGACAACCTGAGGTTGTGCCCGAGCCCGCTGCACCTGACTCCCCTGTAAGACGCTCCCAACGGGAGAACCGCGGCCGGCCCCCTTCCCGCTATGGTGAGTGGACTACTCAAAGGCATTCCAGGGACTGGAATGTATTGGCGGGGGAGGATGTCACGAGGTGACGACTTTTCAGGGCGGAACCAAAAATTGAAGAAGTTGGTTCCGCCCGGATGTTTCCGCCCCGACCGGAAAAATGGAAACACCGGACATCCGGCAGTTTTGCGAAGGCTGTAATCAGCGGATTGAACACAGCTGTGCCTAGTTGACGAGATCGCCGGGTAATTGGATAACGGGAGTGTAAGGAGAAGTACAAAAGGCACAGTTAGATGACAGTTGGTGTTCGAAGTGTGTGCTGAGGAACGGAGCTGTGCTCATTATTAGACGTGGTGACTGGATATATCTCTCTCTCTTCCCTTTCCTCTTGTTGCCGTTACGGTGGACCGGCTGGATTTAAGAAACAACCCTACGGGTATAGAAGGAACTCCGGTCCAACTAGTAATTTGGAAGGAGTAAAGCGAGAAGCGATTTGATCACATTGCACAACGTACACAAAGGCTATCCGCTGTGAGTACACCCGTGGTGTAGTACAACTAGCAGAAACTTGCATTGTGGGATTCATTGGAATCCTCCAGGATTAGGAAGGCGGCCCTACCCCTATCATTAGCGTGGTGGGCGAGCCGCTAGGAGCATACATTTCATACAGCCACCGCGACGCGACTTTGGTCTGGTCGTTTTGTCATCGCCTCTACGTTAGCCCCAAGCACAGTGGAAGAGACCGGGCGTTTCCCTTGTGGTGTTGCACTTGCAGTGTGGTGAGTGAGATTTTACATATCATAAGCTTTTTCACGTTAGAGTGGTGCTGTGCATTTGCTGTGGGTTGCTGTGTGTCTTGTCAGAGAAAACCCCGCACCATCTATTCTCTCCCCTGGAAGGAGGACGGAGGGGCCAACGACCGTAGACCTCATTGCTATTATACACGGTGTGCTGTTCTACGAGTAAGAAGAGACGCAGGCCAAGAGCTGTGGAGGACTGTGAGTATTATATTAGAAGCATTGGTGGTGTGAGCTTATCTGTGTTTGCATTGTCGCAGAGTTGGAGGCGAACGGGTCCCCTACCCCCGTGGTCTCTACGAAAGGGCGCCCCTATCTGGGATTCGATCAGCCTACGGACAGTGGGGATAGGGCAGCGCTCGACCCGGCGAGGTGGTGTGTGGCCTTCGCCCCCCTGCTGACCTACAGAAGAAACGACTGTGAGTAACATCTTAAAAGCATTTGTGGTGTAAGCTTACCTGTGTTGTATTGTCGCAGAGTTGGAGGCGAACGGGTCCGCTGCCCCCGTGGTCTCTACGAAAGGGCGCCCCTATCCGGGATTCGATCGGCCTACGGACAGTGGGAATAGGGTAGCGTTCGACCCGACGAGGTGGTGTGTGACCTTCGCCCCCCTGCTGACCAACAGTAAAGAGCCGACTGTGAACGCGATACTTACCCAGAGAGCTGTAAGCAGCGGAGCTGGTGAGAAACATTCAAAGACCAATAACAGTGTTTCTGTGTCCTAGCGATCACCTGTGGAGAGAGAGAGGAAAACGAGAGCAAGAGCCAGTAAAGAGCCGACTGTGAACGTGATACTTACCCAGAGAGCTGTAAGCAGCGGAGCTGGTGAGAAACATTCAAAGACCAATAACAGTGTTTCTGTGTCCTAGCGATCACCTGTGGAGAGAGAGAGGAAAACGAGAGCAAGAGCCAGTAAAGAGCCGACTGTGAACGTGATACTTACCCCGAGAGCTGTAAGCAGCGGAGCTGGTGAGAAACATTCAAAGACCAATAACAGTGTTTCTGTGTCCTAGCGATCACCTGTGGAGAGAGAGAGGGAAACGAGAGTGAATCAGTGAAGAGCCGACTGTGAACGTGATACTTACCCAGAAGCTGTAAGCAGCGGAGCTGGTGAGAACCATTCAAAGGCCAATAACAGTGTCTCTGTGTCTTAGCGATCACCTGTGGAGAGAGAGAGGAAAACGAGAGTGAATTATAGAGGAACCGACGGTGAACGTGATACTTACCCAGGAAGCTGTAAGCAGGGAGCCGGTGAGACCCCTTTCAAAGTCAGTAACAGTGTCTTTGTCGTCCTAGTGGCCGCCTGTGGAGAGAGAAGAAGGCGAGAGTGAGCCATTGGGTACGAACAGTGGGAAAGATCCCTACGAGCCACACCAGAAATTGTCTGCCTCCAGGAGAGAAGAAGGAGGGCGCCACGGCCAGCAGGGTCCAGGCGGGAGCCTGACGTTTCCCCCTTGCCCCGTTGATGGTGGTTGGCACCCCTGTTGTTTCCATCCCTGTCACCCGTGGCTGTAGTCCCCTGGAGGGAGTAGAAGAAGCCATTAGTTTTAAATTTCCCTTCCCCAATTTCCCCAGTCCTTTTAAGTATTTAAAAATTCAATAAAGCTTGTTTTAAATTTTACTCACCTGTCTCCGTGTTTGTCTGCTCATTGGGTCGGCTTTGGGGACCTCCTCGAGGTGGGAGTTAAAAAGGGGCGTGGCTTAGTCAAACACAGCCAGCCCCTAGTGGTGACAGATTTTGGCGTAGTCGGCAGGGTCCCACCTCGAGTTGAGTAACCAATGACTGACAACGCGGGGCCAGCAGCCCCACCCCGTGCCACACCCGTTATCATGGGCAGTCCATGGGTCCAGAGATATGGAGGAGCCGAGTCGGAGGTACGCCTGACCGAATGGAAGGCCCAGCTGGAGTACTTGTCCGACCTGCAGGGCCTTAGCGCCGCCCAGCGGCTCCAATTTGTGTTAAACTCCCTAGAAGGAGAAGCACGGCGAGAGGTACAAGCCGCCCCCGAAGCGATCAGAGCCACCGCCCAGACTGTGTTCCAGTTCCTTGCTGAACAATATGGTGACCATACCCCCGTAGCTGTCCTCCGCTCACAATTTTTTAATTGCAAACAAGGCCCCCGACAACCTATTCGAGCTTTCGCCCTCAGGCTGCGGGAGCAGTTCACTCGCCTGCAAGCCCGACGCGACCATGGGCTAGGAGACGGAGAAGCTTTGTTACGCGACCAGTTCCTCCTGGGGATGAAAGAAGGCCCCGTGAGGCAAAGTCTGAGGGTCCAGTTCCGGAGGGACCCCGGGCTGACCTTCGAAGATCTAAAGAAGGAGGCGCTAGCCCTGGAGGGTGATGAGGCCGAAGTAACCGAAGCCCCCGTGTGTGCAGCCGTAAGTGGAAACACAGCAGCGCCACCTGAACATACAGACTGGAAGCAAGCCCTGAGGGTGGAATTGTTGAAAGATGTCCGAGAGCAGATGTCGGAGCTATCTAAGACCCTCTTGGGAGAACTTCGCCAAAGTAGGGCGCGAGAGGAACCGAGGCCGGCACCCCGAGAGCGAGTCTACTCTGAGAGGGGCCGAGAGCCACCGGGACGCCCGAACCGTTTGAACCGGCCCCGCTTTGAGTGGGATGACCAAGGGCGGCCAATCTGCAATCGGTGTGGAGAACCGGGGCATTACAGTCGCCAGTGTGGGCCTCGCAGGGCATCGGAGGGGGGTTTTTAAGACGACCGGCCACAGTGGGTCGTGTGGCCGGGACCCCCAGAGAAGACCCTGGAAGACGTGAGGATTCTAGAGACCAGATGGTTGGGCACAGCCCTGTGGCGGAGGTGAAGGTATGTGGCAAGACAATACAGTGCCTAGTAGATACGGGCTCTCAAGTGACACTGTTTGCGGAAAGTCTCTCGCAGGAAGTATTTGGGAAGCAGAGTGCCCAAGGAGGGGAGGCCCCCTGGCTGACGTTGCGGGGCGCCAACGGCCTAGAGATCCCTTATATTGGCTATCGGCTGACGGACTTAGAAGTTCACGGGGTGTTGGTTCCCCAAAAAGGAGTGATTATCGTGGAGGACAGATGTTTGGGTGCCCATCGAGCCCTATTAGGGATGAACGTCCTCTCCGAATGTTGGGAGAAGTTATTTCGGGCTAAGCCCGGCCCTAGGATCCCCCCTGTCGAGAGGCCCCTATGGGAGCAAGTAGTGGCCGACTGTCGTCGGGTCCAGATGACCCAGGTCCGCAGAGGCCGGGAAGAGGTAGGAAGAGTGATGTGTCGATTTGCTCTGTCTATTCCCCCTAGGAGTGAGGCCATGGTGTGGGTGAGAGTAGCCCCCCGAGGAGTTGGCCCCGAAGAATGGGTATTGGTCGAACCTCACGCCGATTGCCCCCAAGTGGAAGTAGCCCGAGGCCTAGCGGCGGTCCGCCGGGGGAGGGTCCCTGTGAAGGTCCGAAACGACCACCCCTACCCAGTATACTTACACCGACACCAGCGGCTGGCCCGATTAACGGGGGTTGCGCCCCACCAGGTGAGGGAGGAGAGAGACGTTAGGTTCCGTCAGGTGTGCCCCACTGTCATCGAGGTGGCCCTGACCCAGATGGAAGCCCCTTCGAACAACAGAAGGAGGGACGTGCCGAGGCACTTGGCAGGTGAGTCCCTGCAAGGGGAAGAGTTGGAACAGGCGCAGACACAAAGACTCCAAGCCCTCCTTCAGAAATGGCAACATGTATTCGCAAGACACGAGGAGGATTATGGGTGTACGAAGGTGGTGGAACACCATATACCGACTGGAGATGCAGGACCCAGTAGAGAGAGGTACCGGCCGATCCCACCCACCTTGTATACAGAGGTACGCTCACTACTGCAGGGTATGCTGGCGCGAGGAGTCGTCCGGGAAAGCAGTAGCCCCTGGGCAGCCCCCATCGTACTTGTGCAGAAAAAGTCAGGAGCTTGGAGGTTTTGCGTGGACTATCGGAAGCTTAACCTGGTGACTAAGAAAGACGCGTTTCCCTTACCCCGGATTGAAGACTCCCTTGCCGGTCTCACACGGTCCGCTTGGTACTCCACCTTGGATCTGGCCAGTGGATATTGGCAGGTGCCAGTGGCCGAGGCCGATAGAGAGAAGACCGCCTTTACGACCCCGTTCGGACTATTCGAGTGGGAACGGATGCCTTTCGGGCTCTGTAACGCTCCGGCCACGTTCCAACGCCTCAGGCAGCGCTGTCTTGGAGGTCAGTTAATGGAGTCAGTCTTGGTATATTTGGATGATGTAATTGTGTATTCCCCAGATTTCGATTCCCACCTCCGACACCTCGAAGAGGTTTTCCAGGCGATGGAGAAATATGGGCTGAAGTTGCAACCCGACAAATGCCATCTGTTGAGGCGGGAAGTCCAGTTCCTGGGCCACGTGGTCAGCGCTGCTGGGGTGGCCGTAGACCCTGGGAAGGTCTCCGCGGTGAGAGACTGGAGTGCACCCAAGACTGTGAGGCAAGTGCGGTCATTTCTAGGGTTTGTGGGGTACTACAGACGGTTTATAAAAGACTTTTCAAAAATTGCCAAACCCCTTAACCAGCTACTGGTCGGCACAGGGCGAAACCGGGGGCGGGGGTCGCCCTCTATTGATTGGGACGAGTCCTGTGAAGGGGCATTTCAGAGGTTGAAACAGGAATTGTTACAGGCTCCTATCTTGGCCTATGCAGACTTTACCCAGCCATTTCTTTTGTATACAGACGCTAGCAACCTGGGGCTGGGAGCAGTCTTGGCCCAACGACAAGCGGGTACGGAACGGGTGATCGCCTACGCAAGCCGAAGCCTCCACCCAGCAGAGAGGAACGACGCGAACTATAGCTCATTCAAGTTGGAACTGCTGGCCCTGAAGTGGGCCCTGAGCGAGAAGTTCAAGGACTACCTCTGGGGTGCTAAGGTAACGGTGATTACAGACAATAATCCTCTGGTTCATTTACAGACAGCGAAGTTGGGGGCTGTGGAGCAGCGCTGGGTGGCACAACTTGCCAACTTCGATTACCAACTGCAGTATCGGCCCGGCCGGGAACACACGAACGCGGATGTCTTGTCCCGATTGCCAGAGGTGGACGGCCCCGGTGGCTGTGATGGCCAAGAAGAGGAAGGCCAGGGGGAAGGCTACCTGATAGGGGTTGTGGAAGCACCAGGAGGCCAGCAGGAGGCGGTACCCGGGAGCTGGGGTTGGGACCCCTGCCGGTGGAAGGAAAGACAGGCCCAGGATCAGGATTTATGGCAGGTGAAGATGTGGGTGGAGCAAGGCCGGCGACCAACGTCGTCCGAGAGGCTGACCCAGACAGAGACGGGAAAGAGACTGCTGGGACAGTGGGACAAGCTAGAGATACAGGAGGGGGTGCTTTGCCGAAAAGTAAGTGATCCGAAGCTGGGCGAGGAGGTGCGCCAGATCGTGGTGCCCGCCGACCAAACAGCAGCCCTGGTGTCTGCCTACCATGACCAATTGGGACACCAGGGACAAGAACGGACCGTATCCCTGCTACGCAGGTTCTTCTACTGGCCGGGGCTGGAAGCATCAGTGCGTAGCTTGGTCCAAGCTTGCCCCAGGTGTACGTTATTCAAGTCTCGACGAGAGGCCCGAGCGCCGATGATACCCATATGTGCCAAAGCCCCCCTTCACATCATGGCGATGGATTTCCTGACCCTGGGCCGGCCACAGGACCGTTATCCGAACATCTTAGTAATCACCGACCTATTTACGAAATATGCATGGGCAATTCCCACCCTCGATCAGACGGCAAGTACCACCGCAACGGCTTTATGGCGGCACGTCTTCCAAACGTTTGGATGTCCAGAGTTTTTACACTCAGACCAAGGGGCAAACTTCGAATCAAAGGTGATCCGGGAATTATGCCAGCTGTATGGGTGCACGAAGACCCATACGACGTCCTACCACCCTCAAGGAAACGGCTGCTGCGAGAGGTTTAATCAAACCCTGCTGGGGCTCTTAGGGACCTTGGATCAACGCAAGCAGAGTGATTGGGTGAGTGCTCTACCGAACCTCTTACAAGCTTATAATAACAGCATCCATAGTACGACGGGGTATGCCCCCACTTATCTGATGTTCGGCAGGCATGTGCGGATGCCGACGGACCTGGTCTTGGGAGCGGCCGCGAGCCAGGAAGAAGGAAGCGTGACTGAATGGGTAGGGCGCCACCACCAACGGCTGCACTTTGCCTATGAACAGGTGTCCCAGAAAATACGGGCCACCGGAGAAAAGAACAAGCGGTTGTACGACCGAACGGCCCGAGAAGCCCCCTTGCTGCCAGGAGAGAGAGTCCTGGTACGAGATAACCGGCGACAAGGCAAAGGAAAATTGAGCGACCGTTGGGAGGCTACCCCGTATGTAGTCTGTAGGCAGCAGAGGCCGGGCCAGCCGGTGTATACCATCCGGCCGGAAGGAAAGGCCGGCCCGGAACGGGTTGTTCACCGAAACATGATCCGCCCTTGTCCAAATTTTCCCGAGGTCACGGAGGAGGTAGTTGCGGAGCCGGCACCGACGGCCTCCTGGATGGAAGGATGGGCTGTGGTACCAGGTTTACCTGTGGTGGCACCACCCCTAGCCGCCCCAGGAGAGCCAGAACTTGCACCTGAGCCAGCTGAACCCCCAGCCGTCCAGAGGCAGCCAGGACCAGCACCAGAGCCAGCCGAACCCCTGGCCGCACAAAGACAACCTGAGGTTGTGCCCGAGCCCGCTGCACCTGACTCCCCTGTAAGACGCTCCCAACGGGAGAACCGCGGCCGGCCCCCTTCCCGCTATGGTGAGTGGACTACTCAAAGGCATTCCAGGGACTGGAATGTATTGGCGGGGGAGGATGTCACGAGGTGACGACTTTTCAGGGCGGAACCAAAAATTGAAGAAGTTGGTTCCGCCCGGATGTTTCCGCCCCGACCGGAAAAATGGAAACACCGGACATCCGGCAGTTTTGCGAAGGCTGTAATCAGCGGATTGAACACAGCTGTGCCTAGTTGACGAGATCGCCGGGTAATTGGATAACGGGAGTGTAAGGAGAAGTACAAAAGGCACAGTTAGATGACAGTTGGTGTTCGAAGTGTGTGCTGAGGAACGGAGCTGTGCTCATTATTAGACGTGGTGACTGGATATATCTCTCTCTCTTCCCTTTCCTCTTGTTGCCGTTACGGTGGACCGGCTGGATTTAAGAAACAACCCTACGGGTATAGAAGGAACTCCGGTCCAACTAGTAATTTGGAAGGAGTAAAGCGAGAAGCGATTTGATCACATTGCACAACGTACACAAAGGCTATCCGCTGTGAGTACACCCGTGGTGTAGTACAACTAGCAGAAACTTGCATTGTGGGATTCATTGGAATCCTCCAGGATTAGGAAGGCGGCCCTACCCCTATCATTAGCGTGGTGGGCGAGCCGCTAGGAGCATACATTTCATACAGCCACCGCGACGCGACTTTGGTCTGGTCGTTTTGTCATCGCCTCTACGTTAGCCCCAAGCACAGTGGAAGAGACCGGGCGTTTCCCTTGTGGTGTTGCACTTGCAGTGTGGTGAGTGAGATTTTACATATCATAAGCTTTTTCACGTTAGAGTGGTGCTGTGCATTTGCTGTGGGTTGCTGTGTGTCTTGTCAGAGAAAACCCCGCACCATCTATTCTCTCCCCTGGAAGGAGGACGGAGGGGCCAACGACCGTAGACCTCATTGCTATTATACACGGTGTGCTGTTCTACGAGTAAGAAGAGACGCAGGCCAAGAGCTGTGGAGGACTGTGAGTATTATATTAGAAGCATTGGTGGTGTGAGCTTATCTGTGTTTGCATTGTCGCAGAGTTGGAGGCGAACGGGTCCCCTACCCCCGTGGTCTCTACGAAAGGGCGCCCCTATCTGGGATTCGATCAGCCTACGGACAGTGGGGATAGGGCAGCGCTCGACCCGGCGAGGTGGTGTGTGGCCTTCGCCCCCCTGCTGACCTACAGAAGAAACGACTGTGAGTAACATCTTAAAAGCATTTGTGGTGTAAGCTTACCTGTGTTGTATTGTCGCAGAGTTGGAGGCGAACGGGTCCGCTGCCCCCGTGGTCTCTACGAAAGGGCGCCCCTATCCGGGATTCGATCGGCCTACGGACAGTGGGAATAGGGTAGCGTTCGACCCGACGAGGTGGTGTGTGACCTTCGCCCCCCTGCTGACCAACAGTAAAGAGCCGACTGTGAACGCGATACTTACCCAGAGAGCTGTAAGCAGCGGAGCTGGTGAGAAACATTCAAAGACCAATAACAGTGTTTCTGTGTCCTAGCGATCACCTGTGGAGAGAGAGAGGAAAACGAGAGCAAGAGCCAGTAAAGAGCCGACTGTGAACGTGATACTTACCCAGAGAGCTGTAAGCAGCGGAGCTGGTGAGAAACATTCAAAGACCAATAACAGTGTTTCTGTGTCCTAGCGATCACCTGTGGAGAGAGAGAGGAAAACGAGAGCAAGAGCCAGTAAAGAGCCGACTGTGAACGTGATACTTACCCCGAGAGCTGTAAGCAGCGGAGCTGGTGAGAAACATTCAAAGACCAATAACAGTGTTTCTGTGTCCTAGCGATCACCTGTGGAGAGAGAGAGGGAAACGAGAGTGAATCAGTGAAGAGCCGACTGTGAACGTGATACTTACCCAGAAGCTGTAAGCAGCGGAGCTGGTGAGAACCATTCAAAGGCCAATAACAGTGTCTCTGTGTCTTAGCGATCACCTGTGGAGAGAGAGAGGAAAACGAGAGTGAATTATAGAGGAACCGACGGTGAACGTGATACTTACCCAGGAAGCTGTAAGCAGGGAGCCGGTGAGACCCCTTTCAAAGTCAGTAACAGTGTCTTTGTCGTCCTAGTGGCCGCCTGTGGAGAGAGAAGAAGGCGAGAGTGAGCCATTGGGTACGAACAGTGGGAAAGATCCCTACGAGCCACACCAGAAATTGTCTGCCTCCAGGAGAGAAGAAGGAGGGCGCCACGGCCAGCAGGGTCCAGGCGGGAGCCTGACGTTTCCCCCTTGCCCCGTTGATGGTGGTTGGCACCCCTGTTGTTTCCATCCCTGTCACCCGTGGCTGTAGTCCCCTGGAGGGAGTAGAAGAAGCCATTAGTTTTAAATTTCCCTTCCCCAATTTCCCCAGTCCTTTTAAGTATTTAAAAATTCAATAAAGCTTGTTTTAAATTTTACTCACCTGTCTCCGTGTTTGTCTGCTCATTGGGTCGGCTTTGGGGACCTCCTCGAGGTGGGAGTTAAAAAGGGGCGTGGCTTAGTCAAACACAGCCAGCCCCTAGTGGTGACAGATTTTGGCGTAGTCGGCAGGGTCCCACCTCGAGTTGAGTAACCAATGACTGACAACGCGGGGCCAGCAGCCCCACCCCGTGCCACACCCGTTATCATGGGCAGTCCATGGGTCCAGAGATATGGAGGAGCCGAGTCGGAGGTACGCCTGACCGAATGGAAGGCCCAGCTGGAGTACTTGTCCGACCTGCAGGGCCTTAGCGCCGCCCAGCGGCTCCAATTTGTGTTAAACTCCCTAGAAGGAGAAGCACGGCGAGAGGTACAAGCCGCCCCCGAAGCGATCAGAGCCACCGCCCAGACTGTGTTCCAGTTCCTTGCTGAACAATATGGTGACCATACCCCCGTAGCTGTCCTCCGCTCACAATTTTTTAATTGCAAACAAGGCCCCCGACAACCTATTCGAGCTTTCGCCCTCAGGCTGCGGGAGCAGTTCACTCGCCTGCAAGCCCGACGCGACCATGGGCTAGGAGACGGAGAAGCTTTGTTACGCGACCAGTTCCTCCTGGGGATGAAAGAAGGCCCCGTGAGGCAAAGTCTGAGGGTCCAGTTCCGGAGGGACCCCGGGCTGACCTTCGAAGATCTAAAGAAGGAGGCGCTAGCCCTGGAGGGTGATGAGGCCGAAGTAACCGAAGCCCCCGTGTGTGCAGCCGTAAGTGGAAACACAGCAGCGCCACCTGAACATACAGACTGGAAGCAAGCCCTGAGGGTGGAATTGTTGAAAGATGTCCGAGAGCAGATGTCGGAGCTATCTAAGACCCTCTTGGGAGAACTTCGCCAAAGTAGGGCGCGAGAGGAACCGAGGCCGGCACCCCGAGAGCGAGTCTACTCTGAGAGGGGCCGAGAGCCACCGGGACGCCCGAACCGTTTGAACCGGCCCCGCTTTGAGTGGGATGACCAAGGGCGGCCAATCTGCAATCGGTGTGGAGAACCGGGGCATTACAGTCGCCAGTGTGGGCCTCGCAGGGCATCGGAGGGGGGTTTTTAAGACGACCGGCCACAGTGGGTCGTGTGGCCGGGACCCCCAGAGAAGACCCTGGAAGACGTGAGGATTCTAGAGACCAGATGGTTGGGCACAGCCCTGTGGCGGAGGTGAAGGTATGTGGCAAGACAATACAGTGCCTAGTAGATACGGGCTCTCAAGTGACACTGTTTGCGGAAAGTCTCTCGCAGGAAGTATTTGGGAAGCAGAGTGCCCAAGGAGGGGAGGCCCCCTGGCTGACGTTGCGGGGCGCCAACGGCCTAGAGATCCCTTATATTGGCTATCGGCTGACGGACTTAGAAGTTCACGGGGTGTTGGTTCCCCAAAAAGGAGTGATTATCGTGGAGGACAGATGTTTGGGTGCCCATCGAGCCCTATTAGGGATGAACGTCCTCTCCGAATGTTGGGAGAAGTTATTTCGGGCTAAGCCCGGCCCTAGGATCCCCCCTGTCGAGAGGCCCCTATGGGAGCAAGTAGTGGCCGACTGTCGTCGGGTCCAGATGACCCAGGTCCGCAGAGGCCGGGAAGAGGTAGGAAGAGTGATGTGTCGATTTGCTCTGTCTATTCCCCCTAGGAGTGAGGCCATGGTGTGGGTGAGAGTAGCCCCCCGAGGAGTTGGCCCCGAAGAATGGGTATTGGTCGAACCTCACGCCGATTGCCCCCAAGTGGAAGTAGCCCGAGGCCTAGCGGCGGTCCGCCGGGGGAGGGTCCCTGTGAAGGTCCGAAACGACCACCCCTACCCAGTATACTTACACCGACACCAGCGGCTGGCCCGATTAACGGGGGTTGCGCCCCACCAGGTGAGGGAGGAGAGAGACGTTAGGTTCCGTCAGGTGTGCCCCACTGTCATCGAGGTGGCCCTGACCCAGATGGAAGCCCCTTCGAACAACAGAAGGAGGGACGTGCCGAGGCACTTGGCAGGTGAGTCCCTGCAAGGGGAAGAGTTGGAACAGGCGCAGACACAAAGACTCCAAGCCCTCCTTCAGAAATGGCAACATGTATTCGCAAGACACGAGGAGGATTATGGGTGTACGAAGGTGGTGGAACACCATATACCGACTGGAGATGCAGGACCCAGTAGAGAGAGGTACCGGCCGATCCCACCCACCTTGTATACAGAGGTACGCTCACTACTGCAGGGTATGCTGGCGCGAGGAGTCGTCCGGGAAAGCAGTAGCCCCTGGGCAGCCCCCATCGTACTTGTGCAGAAAAAGTCAGGAGCTTGGAGGTTTTGCGTGGACTATCGGAAGCTTAACCTGGTGACTAAGAAAGACGCGTTTCCCTTACCCCGGATTGAAGACTCCCTTGCCGGTCTCACACGGTCCGCTTGGTACTCCACCTTGGATCTGGCCAGTGGATATTGGCAGGTGCCAGTGGCCGAGGCCGATAGAGAGAAGACCGCCTTTACGACCCCGTTCGGACTATTCGAGTGGGAACGGATGCCTTTCGGGCTCTGTAACGCTCCGGCCACGTTCCAACGCCTCAGGCAGCGCTGTCTTGGAGGTCAGTTAATGGAGTCAGTCTTGGTATATTTGGATGATGTAATTGTGTATTCCCCAGATTTCGATTCCCACCTCCGACACCTCGAAGAGGTTTTCCAGGCGATGGAGAAATATGGGCTGAAGTTGCAACCCGACAAATGCCATCTGTTGAGGCGGGAAGTCCAGTTCCTGGGCCACGTGGTCAGCGCTGCTGGGGTGGCCGTAGACCCTGGGAAGGTCTCCGCGGTGAGAGACTGGAGTGCACCCAAGACTGTGAGGCAAGTGCGGTCATTTCTAGGGTTTGTGGGGTACTACAGACGGTTTATAAAAGACTTTTCAAAAATTGCCAAACCCCTTAACCAGCTACTGGTCGGCACAGGGCGAAACCGGGGGCGGGGGTCGCCCTCTATTGATTGGGACGAGTCCTGTGAAGGGGCATTTCAGAGGTTGAAACAGGAATTGTTACAGGCTCCTATCTTGGCCTATGCAGACTTTACCCAGCCATTTCTTTTGTATACAGACGCTAGCAACCTGGGGCTGGGAGCAGTCTTGGCCCAACGACAAGCGGGTACGGAACGGGTGATCGCCTACGCAAGCCGAAGCCTCCACCCAGCAGAGAGGAACGACGCGAACTATAGCTCATTCAAGTTGGAACTGCTGGCCCTGAAGTGGGCCCTGAGCGAGAAGTTCAAGGACTACCTCTGGGGTGCTAAGGTAACGGTGATTACAGACAATAATCCTCTGGTTCATTTACAGACAGCGAAGTTGGGGGCTGTGGAGCAGCGCTGGGTGGCACAACTTGCCAACTTCGATTACCAACTGCAGTATCGGCCCGGCCGGGAACACACGAACGCGGATGTCTTGTCCCGATTGCCAGAGGTGGACGGCCCCGGTGGCTGTGATGGCCAAGAAGAGGAAGGCCAGGGGGAAGGCTACCTGATAGGGGTTGTGGAAGCACCAGGAGGCCAGCAGGAGGCGGTACCCGGGAGCTGGGGTTGGGACCCCTGCCGGTGGAAGGAAAGACAGGCCCAGGATCAGGATTTATGGCAGGTGAAGATGTGGGTGGAGCAAGGCCGGCGACCAACGTCGTCCGAGAGGCTGACCCAGACAGAGACGGGAAAGAGACTGCTGGGACAGTGGGACAAGCTAGAGATACAGGAGGGGGTGCTTTGCCGAAAAGTAAGTGATCCGAAGCTGGGCGAGGAGGTGCGCCAGATCGTGGTGCCCGCCGACCAAACAGCAGCCCTGGTGTCTGCCTACCATGACCAATTGGGACACCAGGGACAAGAACGGACCGTATCCCTGCTACGCAGGTTCTTCTACTGGCCGGGGCTGGAAGCATCAGTGCGTAGCTTGGTCCAAGCTTGCCCCAGGTGTACGTTATTCAAGTCTCGACGAGAGGCCCGAGCGCCGATGATACCCATATGTGCCAAAGCCCCCCTTCACATCATGGCGATGGATTTCCTGACCCTGGGCCGGCCACAGGACCGTTATCCGAACATCTTAGTAATCACCGACCTATTTACGAAATATGCATGGGCAATTCCCACCCTCGATCAGACGGCAAGTACCACCGCAACGGCTTTATGGCGGCACGTCTTCCAAACGTTTGGATGTCCAGAGTTTTTACACTCAGACCAAGGGGCAAACTTCGAATCAAAGGTGATCCGGGAATTATGCCAGCTGTATGGGTGCACGAAGACCCATACGACGTCCTACCACCCTCAAGGAAACGGCTGCTGCGAGAGGTTTAATCAAACCCTGCTGGGGCTCTTAGGGACCTTGGATCAACGCAAGCAGAGTGATTGGGTGAGTGCTCTACCGAACCTCTTACAAGCTTATAATAACAGCATCCATAGTACGACGGGGTATGCCCCCACTTATCTGATGTTCGGCAGGCATGTGCGGATGCCGACGGACCTGGTCTTGGGAGCGGCCGCGAGCCAGGAAGAAGGAAGCGTGACTGAATGGGTAGGGCGCCACCACCAACGGCTGCACTTTGCCTATGAACAGGTGTCCCAGAAAATACGGGCCACCGGAGAAAAGAACAAGCGGTTGTACGACCGAACGGCCCGAGAAGCCCCCTTGCTGCCAGGAGAGAGAGTCCTGGTACGAGATAACCGGCGACAAGGCAAAGGAAAATTGAGCGACCGTTGGGAGGCTACCCCGTATGTAGTCTGTAGGCAGCAGAGGCCGGGCCAGCCGGTGTATACCATCCGGCCGGAAGGAAAGGCCGGCCCGGAACGGGTTGTTCACCGAAACATGATCCGCCCTTGTCCAAATTTTCCCGAGGTCACGGAGGAGGTAGTTGCGGAGCCGGCACCGACGGCCTCCTGGATGGAAGGATGGGCTGTGGTACCAGGTTTACCTGTGGTGGCACCACCCCTAGCCGCCCCAGGAGAGCCAGAACTTGCACCTGAGCCAGCTGAACCCCCAGCCGTCCAGAGGCAGCCAGGACCAGCACCAGAGCCAGCCAAACCCCTGGCCGCACAAAGACAACCTGAGGTTGTGCCCGAGCCCGCTGCACCTGACTCCCCTGTAAGACGCTCCCAACGGGAGAACCGCGGCCGGCCCCCTTCCCGCTATGGTGAGTGGACTACTCAAAGGCATTCCAGGGACTGGAATGTATTGGCGGGGGAGGATGTCACGAGGTGACGACTTTTCAGGGCGGAACCAAAAATTGAAGAAGTTGGTTCCGCCCGGATGTTTCCGCCCCGACCGGAAAAATGGAAACACCGGACATCCGGCAGTTTTGCGAAGGCTGTAATCAGCGGATTGAACACAGCTGTGCCTAGTTGACGAGATCGCCGGGTAATTGGATAACGGGAGTGTAAGGAGAAGTACAAAAGGCACAGTTAGATGACAGTTGGTGTTCGAAGTGTGTGCTGAGGAACGGAGCTGTGCTCATTATTAGACGTGGTGACTGGATATATCTCTCTCTCTTCCCTTTCCTCTTGTTGCCGTTACGGTGGACCGGCTGGATTTAAGAAACAACCCTACGGGTATAGAAGGAACTCCGGTCCAACTAGTAATTTGGAAGGAGTAAAGCGAGAAGCGATTTGATCACATTGCACAACGTACACAAAGGCTATCCGCTGTGAGTACACCCGTGGTGTAGTACAACTAGCAGAAACTTGCATTGTGGGATTCATTGGAATCCTCCAGGATTAGGAAGGCGGCCCTACCCCTATCATTAGCGTGGTGGGCGAGCCGCTAGGAGCATACATTTCATACAGCCACCGCGACGCGACTTTGGTCTGGTCGTTTTGTCATCGCCTCTACGTTAGCCCCAAGCACAGTGGAAGAGACCGGGCGTTTCCCTTGTGGTGTTGCACTTGCAGTGTGGTGAGTGAGATTTTACATATCATAAGCTTTTTCACGTTAGAGTGGTGCTGTGCATTTGCTGTGGGTTGCTGTGTGTCTTGTCAGAGAAAACCCCGCACCATCTATTCTCTCCCCTGGAAGGAGGACGGAGGGGCCAACGACCGTAGACCTCATTGCTATTATACACGGTGTGCTGTTCTACGAGTAAGAAGAGACGCAGGCCAAGAGCTGTGGAGGACTGTGAGTATTATATTAGAAGCATTGGTGGTGTGAGCTTATCTGTGTTTGCATTGTCGCAGAGTTGGAGGCGAACGGGTCCCCTACCCCCGTGGTCTCTACGAAAGGGCGCCCCTATCTGGGATTCGATCAGCCTACGGACAGTGGGGATAGGGCAGCGCTCGACCCGGCGAGGTGGTGTGTGGCCTTCGCCCCCCTGCTGACCTACAGAAGAAACGACTGTGAGTAACATCTTAAAAGCATTTGTGGTGTAAGCTTACCTGTGTTGTATTGTCGCAGAGTTGGAGGCGAACGGGTCCGCTGCCCCCGTGGTCTCTACGAAAGGGCGCCCCTATCCGGGATTCGATCGGCCTACGGACAGTGGGAATAGGGTAGCGTTCGACCCGACGAGGTGGTGTGTGACCTTCGCCCCCCTGCTGACCAACAGTAAAGAGCCGACTGTGAACGCGATACTTACCCAGAGAGCTGTAAGCAGCGGAGCTGGTGAGAAACATTCAAAGACCAATAACAGTGTTTCTGTGTCCTAGCGATCACCTGTGGAGAGAGAGAGGAAAACGAGAGCAAGAGCCAGTAAAGAGCCGACTGTGAACGTGATACTTACCCAGAGAGCTGTAAGCAGCGGAGCTGGTGAGAAACATTCAAAGACCAATAACAGTGTTTCTGTGTCCTAGCGATCACCTGTGGAGAGAGAGAGGAAAACGAGAGCAAGAGCCAGTAAAGAGCCGACTGTGAACGTGATACTTACCCCGAGAGCTGTAAGCAGCGGAGCTGGTGAGAAACATTCAAAGACCAATAACAGTGTTTCTGTGTCCTAGCGATCACCTGTGGAGAGAGAGAGGGAAACGAGAGTGAATCAGTGAAGAGCCGACTGTGAACGTGATACTTACCCAGAAGCTGTAAGCAGCGGAGCTGGTGAGAACCATTCAAAGGCCAATAACAGTGTCTCTGTGTCTTAGCGATCACCTGTGGAGAGAGAGAGGAAAACGAGAGTGAATTATAGAGGAACCGACGGTGAACGTGATACTTACCCAGGAAGCTGTAAGCAGGGAGCCGGTGAGACCCCTTTCAAAGTCAGTAACAGTGTCTTTGTCGTCCTAGTGGCCGCCTGTGGAGAGAGAAGAAGGCGAGAGTGAGCCATTGGGTACGAACAGTGGGAAAGATCCCTACGAGCCACACCAGAAATTGTCTGCCTCCAGGAGAGAAGAAGGAGGGCGCCACGGCCAGCAGGGTCCAGGCGGGAGCCTGACGTTTCCCCCTTGCCCCGTTGATGGTGGTTGGCACCCCTGTTGTTTCCATCCCTGTCACCCGTGGCTGTAGTCCCCTGGAGGGAGTAGAAGAAGCCATTAGTTTTAAATTTCCCTTCCCCAATTTCCCCAGTCCTTTTAAGTATTTAAAAATTCAATAAAGCTTGTTTTAAATTTTACTCACCTGTCTCCGTGTTTGTCTGCTCATTGGGTCGGCTTTGGGGACCTCCTCGAGGTGGGAGTTAAAAAGGGGCGTGGCTTAGTCAAACACAGCCAGCCCCTAGTGGTGACATATACACTGAAAAAAATGATTCATTGAATTTAATCAATTTTTTAAGGTAAGTGGTTGCAATCAATTTATTTAAGCTACATTTAAACAAAAAAGATTAGTTAAGTAAAATAAAATATAAAACTTTTGTTTAAATGTAGCTTAAATAAATTGATTGCAACCACTTACCTTAAAAATCGATTAAATTCAATGAATCATTTTTTTCAGTGTAAAGACTAATCTTTTGTTATCATTAATGCATTTTCACTTTAAAACTAACTTTAACTTCTTATATTTTTTTTTACTTTTTTTAACTGTGGTGAGCATTTAGTTAGTGAGTGGCAATTTTCTGCAAATTTGTATATTCCAAAAACTATATAAACATAAAGCTTATAAACAAATATACTTTCACACAATTTGGTTTTATCATCACCACAAGTGGCTGTGTGTGGTTGTTAAATAAAGTGTCTTGTGTTTATTGTCGAAATAAACTAATGCATTTTGTGATGTAGATTACCTAGATATTACACTTTTTTTAATGAGACTATAAATCGAGGGTATGGGGGGGCCTACAAAACCTCTCAGCCCCAGGGCCTCACATTGTGTTAAGGCGGCCCTGACACCACCCCCTTCAATACGATCCAAATTTGTATCCGATCATCCTCAATCGTATTGATTAAGGTGTTTACAGGATGGCTTTTCAATACAATTAAGCCATCAATAGGATTACAAACAGATTATTTTGTTGCATGTAAATGTACCTACTGAGGCATAGATCTATAAACAAATAATCTAATGGCTGATATAACTTACAAGGTACGTTTTCAAGCAACCAAATAATCCGTTTGTAATTGTATTGATGGCTTGATCAATACGATCCAAATTTTTATCCAATCGTCCTCAATCATTTTGATTAAGGTGTTTACATGAAGACTTTTCAATACGATTGAGGACGATCGGATGAAAATTTGGATCATATTGAAGGGGATGGTGTAGCCTACTTCGATCTGTGATCCAAACAGCAGGAGAAGAGAAACACGCAAGAGCATCATTCGTATTATTAAGGTAACATTAATCACACGCTGTACTAAATTCTGCAGCGTTTATGTATTCATTTAAACAGTGTTGGGGAAAGTTACTTTTAAAAGTAATGCATTACAATATTAAGTTACTCCACAAATAAACTAATTGCGTTACTTAGTTACTTTTCATGGAAAGTAATGCTTACGTTACTTTTAAGTTACTTTCGCATTACTTTGCATGTGTTTTTATGACTAAGAAGTTCTGCATTCATAAATTGCATATTTCCATCGCAAAAATGTCAAGCTCTGGTCTGCCATCTCAATTTCTTACTGAAACTGTTCACATATAGAGTGTGTATTTTTACATTAATACATTCAGTTTAATGCAGTACATTGTTTTTTTACATCTAATTAATTAAACTGAAAAGTAACTCACATTACTTTTTAAAAAAGGTAACTCAAATATTAATGTGTACATTTAAAAAGTAATGCGTTACTTTACTCGTTACTTCAAAAAAGTAATATTATTACGTAATGCACGTTACTTGTAATGGGTTACCCCCAACACTGCATTTAAAACATTAGGGTAATTAAAGTAATAAAATAGCATTGTGCCTTTTGAAAAGTTATTCATTACCTATATCTGAAAACTTAACAACTTTCTCCAACCTGGTTTTGACATTTATCCATAGATAAAGTGTGAACTCGACGAGAGATGCTGTTCGCAGCGTAGCGTTTTCAAGTCCTCTGCTTTTTTTTAGTTTAGACTTGGGTTACTGTTTAAACTGTTTCCAACAGTTGTTGTTTTTTCTGCGGCTCAAAGATTAAATTATTTCATTGCTTAGTTATTGGTATTAAGGCTGTGAATAGTCATTGGGCTGCTTTTGGGCCAGTTTTGAACATCCATTCGGATGGTTTTGATACGCGAATCTAGCAACCCCGGCTGTGCGCTTGGGCAGACTTTGGGTTTGGATTATATATAATGTACATGTAAACGAACATTTAAATCTGATTGCAATGTTTAGGGTGCATGTAAACTGTATCGTCGTAACCTTCAATCGTATTAAATTCAATTCCGTTACCAGTTAGTATGACTTTTTAATACAGTATCGAGTACAACAACATTAACTGCAAATAATAATGGTGATAGTGAAAGTATGGAAATTACTGAACAACTGACGTCTTTCACACATTGGTTTAAAAAACACAGAACTGAAACTAAAACCACACCGAGCTCAACCCCATTAGAGCGCTAACACTGTGTGTGCTGCTTGGGGCTGTACGTGACGGTGGAAGCATTTTACCACCACAGAAAACGTGTGTGTGTGTGTATGCGCATACGTGCACTGATGCACATATGTGCGTGGCCATTTCGGTGGGTGTTCAAGCCCATCCCCGGAGCACTCATGGGATCGGCGCCTACGTGCGTCTTGTAGCACTTCCATCTGTAAAACACTCGGTTTAAGTGAGAAATCTTTTTGGGGTTATTCCAGCCGTGCTGAAACACATTCTGATGATGTATTGGTTGCGCAGATTGATACTTTTTTCAACCTTGAGTGACCAAGAGAGAATATCTTGCCATTGTTCTGTCCCCAAGCAGCGGGTCATCACTGACATACTCTGAGTCTGCTGACCGTTCACACAAACTTGAAGACATCTCGCTGTGCAAGATTGTAATTTTTATTTTTTATTCTTTATGACAGGTTGCACTTCACCACCGTGGTTGTGTGGTGATTATGACAACTGTCACAGCCCTAGTGATGCTACCATACACCTGTGAATATAGATATTAGTGATGCTTAAGACAATAACAACTATATCTACAATTTGTGCGAATAATCAACACAGTCTCACACCCATGGCGTCAGTATTTGACGACACTTGACCATGCGTCAATATGTTGACGCGGAGGGTACCCCTTTCGCGTCACTTTTTGACGAACTAGGGACTTCAATACTATTAGGTTCGCGAAATTAAACAGTTGTCACCTGACATTGGGGTTAGGGATAGGTTTGGGTAGGGATGTCATTATGTAAATCTAACCCTAAACTGACGCGAAAATGGTAGAAAATGGTAAGAAAATAGGAAAGAGAATTTCGCGTACCTCATAGTATTGAAGTCCCTAGTTCGTCAAAAAATGACGCGAAAGGGGTACCCTCCGCGTCAACATATTGACGCATGGTCAAGTGTCGTCAAATATTGACGCCATGGGTGTGAGACTGCGTTGGAATAATACCAGAAATCAAGCTTGTTGATGAATGTGATCTTATGTTTCTAAGCATTTAGACTTGCTTACTGGATTATACAGCTAAAAATCTCACAGATTTACTGAGCATTGGAAGAGGAAAAGGAGCTTCTGTGGTTCTGGACACCACAATAACGTAAGAGGCTAGCAAGAAAACTAGAGAAAGACACAACTTGTGAAAACTAGATTTCCAGTAGTACTGTACAGGCTATACACACACAAATTTACATCTGTAAAAACCCACACTGCAAAAAATGACTTTCTTACTTAGTATTTTTGTATTGTTTTCAGTAGAAATATCTAAAAATTCTTAAATCAAGATGTATTTTCTTGATGAGCAAAATGGCCTAAGAAAATAATACTAGTTTTTAGACAAAAAAATATACAATTTAAGTGAATTTATGCTTAAAACAAGCAAAAATATCTGCCAATGGGGTGAGAAATTTTTACTTGAATTAAGTGTTTAATAAAAAAGAAATCTTATTTCACAATTTTTTTTCTCACCCCATTGGCAGATAATTTTGCTTGTTTTAAGGACAATTTCACATAATTTTACATTATTTGTCTTAAAACTAGACTTATTTTTAATTGAAGAAAACATCTTAACAAGTATCAGTGGCCTTGTTTTGCCTCGAGATGCCCACCAAGATGTTTTGTTTTATGCAAGGTATGTTTGTAAAAACTAAAGATGCAGTCTGTAACTGTGGCCTCTCTATCGCCATCTCTGATAGAAATATAAAAATTAAGTTATTTTCATTGTGCCTCGCCCCACTACCCTGCATGGATGAATTTGATGTCTGTGATCACCACATCAAAGCGGATCTAAACACAAATTTGTATGTTCTGCCATAAACAGGCCTGTGGGAAACACTGAAGTGAAGTAATATATCTGCTGCATTTGTTCTGACTAAAGAATAAGGCAAGTGTTTCACAGATGCCTTACAGGTTCAGAGGAAGCTGTCTCTGCTCCAGTATATAATCCCTTTAGATGTCGAAAAGCCTTGCTGATGTTAACTTTTGTTTAACTGAAGACTCTTCACAGTTTGAGCTTTTACTGTTTTAACGTAAAATAGTAAAAGCTCAAACCGTTTTAACGGATGATTTCCCCAGATGTAAGAACATAATAAACGAACATATTAAAGTTCCCCATGATTGTCGTTTGAAACGTCACAGATTAAACACAACCATCTAGATGATGTGTTTTAACTCTTAACTGTTGTCTTAATAGACCCTTTTACAGCCCACGTGATCAAATAGCCTGTGCGCGCAGTTTGGCAACGGAAGTTGTTATTCCCCAGTGGTTCCAACGTGTTAGCAACTCAGAAAGTTTATCAAAACATCTGGTTGTTGCGTTTGGTTGCACTAATGTAATATACTAATATACGTATATATGTATATATAAAGTTGATAAAGTAATTTTTTTTAAATAACTTTCTCTGTCTGTGTTGCTTCCATAGACTGTAAAAAAGATGGACGACGCTCTCTTCCATTGGTGAAAAGTGAAGCCGCCAGTGTCCCGATACGGCACTGACAACTTGGGTCTTAAGTCTGCGCAGTAGCAATTTCGGGACCAGTCCTGTGCATTAGTGAGCAGGATGTAAAGCTGAGAAAGCAAGGCCCCCCCCTCGCAGAATACGCATATCACAGCTGTCAATCATGCCGTGACACCACTGTTTTTATAGCATTAAATAACTTAACTAAAAACAAACTTATTTTAAAAACAAACACTTCAATTTACATCAGCGTGATAAAAACTACAGTAAATGACAGAAACCAGCTTTGGAAAAAAGATAATTGAAGTGTAATTACATTGTTTAGTTGGTCTCAAGTCCCATTGAATAAAATGGGGAGGCGGGGTTTATGACCTATAATGGGACCAGTCACTGGGGAGCGATTGAGATGTTTTGGCTTCACTTTTCGGGGCTTGTGCCGCACGCTTGGTTGCTTCACTGCTGATTTTTACCGTACTTCCTTTGCCAATATGCGCGTGCATACGCTGCCACATCATCATTGTGTACAAACAGTAAAAGGGTCTATAAGCTACACACTCCCATCCAAAGCACATACGATGAAGTAGCCGCTGTCTACTCTTTGTTTATGGATGTGATGTCATCACACAAAGATGAATTACTTTTTCCAGAGAAAAAAAAGACAGAAAAACTCTAATTAAACAACTCTAATTAAATATCATAATTGTTTTCAATATTTTAAGCTTACCTGTAATGGTGAGTGTATGAAGGCGGAGGCAGCAGATCCAGATGCAGCATTTATTGATAAACAGAAAACATATGAACAAAACAGGGACCACAACATTTCATGTCAGGTAATTCAGGAAGCAAAAACCAAGGGACAAGAAACAACCGCTGCGTCCGAAACCGCCTACTTCTATACTATATAGTAGGCAAAGTAGTGCTTTTTGCATACTATATAGTATGGTAGTAGGCGATTTCAGCCACAGCAAACATCTGCATTCAACAACCGACACTAGACAACCGAGACACTGGGGCTATATACACATGGGTTAACAAGATAACAAGACACACCTGGGAAACAATCAACACGAGGACCAATGAACAATAGAACTACAAAACACTACAGACATGGCAGACAATGACAGGACTTCAAAATAAAAGACATGAATAAGGAAGACACAGAGAGAGAGAGAGAGAGAGAGAGTTGCCAACCGCCATTAAACCTGAAAGAAGAAGACGACAACGACGAGAACACAGAGAGAGTTCATTACATTACCATTGTGAATTGGGCTTGTTTTAAACCCTACTATATATATTCAATAACTGATTTTAATGGAAAAATAAATCTTAATTGTGTGGTTTCCCGGACAGGGATTATCTTAAGCCATGACTAGGCCCTAGTTTAATTAGGAAATATAACTAGTTTTAACAAACATGCCTAACTAAAAACATTACTTGTGTGCATTTTTAGGCAAAACAATGGGCACTGATGTATTTTAAGATATGTCAGTGCAAGTTGCTTTCAGTTTGGACAGCTCTTACATGTATTGTCCTAATATATCGAAGTCCTAGTCCTGGATTAATCTAAACCCTCTCCAGGAAACAGTGTCGGCTGGTGACTTCTTTTTTTTGAAGCGCAAGCTTCGAAGTTTGTCACAACATGTATGTAGCTTGTCATGTGTGTGGTTCGTCATTTCAAAATATGTGTTCTGCGCTTTGAGAGATCGTGTGTGCATCACGTGTCATGCCAAAATAAGTGCCTGCTGCCTTGAACTTGAAAGGAGACGCTTGCGTGTGCCAGATACTCGCACATTCGCGATCTCATGCGTAATCAGAGTTTACTGTTAAGGGAGTGTGTTGCGTGTATTTAGGGAACGTGAGCGTCTCTTTTATCATAAACGGTTTTGACGTGTCTCCAGCAGGGACTTATTTTGACAAAACACGTGATGCACACAGGATCTCTCCACACACATGACACATATTTTGGAAAAGGGAACCACACACGTGACAATCCGAACACTTATTTTGAATTAGCGCATTCTCGGAAGAGCAGTCACGAGCCGCCACTGCCAGGAAACTGTCCCAATGTCTTAATGTTTTTGTCTTTAGGCTCCAGCAAGACAAGAGCAATTGTGGCAAGAAACAATTAACTCAATTTTAAATCTGATGAACATAATAACATACATTTGAAAAAAAGAGTGGTGCTTAATGATTGACAGCAAAAATCCTGGGGTCTGTTAAGGAGAAGTGTTACTTTATTAAATGATCTGACTTACAATTCTGACAATGAAACAGGCAAACACATCTCACAGAGTAGGCCTAACAAGAAGCATTGAGATGAGAAAACCACACCCACAATATCATAACAATTGCATCTTACAACAGCCTAAAACCACATAGCAGCTCACTAAAAGTCATAGCAACCACAAAAGAAAGTTTCCCACACAAAAGTTTCAGTCACATCTGGGGCCTGTTTCAGTAAGGAGGTTCAACCAACTCTGAGTTTAAACTTGATCTCTGAGTTGAGTTAATGAGAATGGAAACTCTGAGTTTTTGGTTACAGCAGTGCTTCCCAATCCTGGTCCTCGAGGCCCCCCTCCCAAAGTTTTAGATGTCTACTTATTTAACACACAGCTTGTTAGGGAGACATGTTTACCATTTTGGAAAGAGGCTGATAAGTT